>NW_015150648.1:108694-169148 GCF_000732505.1 Cyprinodon variegatus
AGTTACTTTTTGGGAGAAGTAACTAGTAACTATAACTAATTACTTTTTCAAAGTAACGTGCCCAACACTGTTCATTACAGGAGGAGAGCTTTGGAGTAGATAAACATCCATTAAGGTTCTGTGCTGCTCAGCGCTGCTGCGCTTTCCTCCTAATGCATATAGAGTACATAATGTTTGCCCCAATCTGAATTACATGATCAGAACAGGTGTTAAGATGGATGCTGATTGAATTATTAATTAATATAAACCACCATTTCAATAAGAATACAATTGTTCAATCCAATCACAAAATTTCATTTATATAAACATAAATACAGATATTTAATGAAAATCTGTATTTACCAGCTAAAGATAGTCTAGATCAGTGCCTCTCAGAATTCTCATTAAGTGGTTTGTCTCTCTCTTCAATAAATACATAATTGAAATGCATCATTGAATATTAATTTTGCCTGTGCAAACTCTGGGAGATCAAGGAAATATCTGCACTTATTGTCTGAGGCAGTAAAGCAAGTAAAGTGCAGAACATCCACGAAGTCTTTATAGATTTTACCAATTGCTATGTACCCACTTGATTTTTTATTTTTTTTTCTTTAGAAAAAAAGGGTTTGCCAAGAAGATATGTCAAAAACAAAAATAAGGAATCTAAAACCTGGGGGAGTTAATATTTTACTTTGTTTTTGCCAAGTATTTATTTGCCTTTAGGCTCCAAACAAAGAATTTACCCTTCAGACAAATATCCGTTATAAAAATGCTAATAATTAACTTAATGTTTTTTAAAATTTAATTGGAGTGGTCTACTTATGAAAAACAAGAAAAGGTCAAGGATTTACTAGTCATCTGTGATTCATATAGTGATGCTACCAATGTGTAGTGTATAAGCTTTAGCGAGTTAGTATCCTATCGGTACATTACATCCAGTTGTGGGAAACACTTAAGTATTCCTGAATGAGAGGGAGCCCTGAGGAGCAAATCATGAGCTATCATCCCTGGTATATCATCCATTGGGGGGGGTGCAGGTGGCCTCATGCATAAGAAATCTGGACTAAATCCTAAAGTTATTGATGTCCTCCCCAGTTGGTAAACCTCACTCGAAGCTTGGAATTGATTGTAGGTATTATGCAAATAGGTTTGCAGCTGTGAATGCTTGATCGACATTGGAACTGAGTTGTAAGTGAGTCAAGGGTTTTTAGGGTTTTATTTTGATATGACTGTCACAGCCACAAGTTAGTAAGTGTGAGCGTATTTGCTGGAAATATGCACTAATGTAGAAATTGATGCTTAAGGTTTAAGCATAAAACCTAAATGTTTATGTACTGTGGAGGGTTTTTGTGTGATAGACCTAACAGTGTAATTTGTAATTATGAAGTGATAGAGGGTGGAAATAAGAATAAAAACTCTAAAATGTGTGGTGCACATATAGGTAGTGAATAGCACTACTAAGTTAGAAATGTTTTTGCTCAAACCTTTGAGATTTGTACATCTCCACCAAATTTCAGAGGGTTTTGTCCTCATCCTTCTCTTGCAAAATTCACTGTCTGTCCAATAAAAGCCACTCTGTAGTTACTCATTAGACCTCCTTCCTTAATTCCATATTTATATTTGCCCAGATTTTAACCAGTTTTTAGCTAAAACCTTGTAGAGATAATGGGAGATTTGAACCACTAAGCATATCTCCCTCTAGGAATCTCCAGGTGACTTAATGGGTTTAAAATCCATAAAAATGTGAAAAGGATTTCTCCTAACTCTTGATGCATTTCTGCCCAATTGGGTCTGATGAATCCTGGCATTGTTGCTTCAAATTTGGCCTCACAGAAAAAAGGACATTTTCTGAGAGAATACTCATAATCAGGTAGTCAGCTAATCACACTCATAAGACACATAATGTTGCTGAAATAGACCTAACCAATCGTAGCAACACTGGACCATTGCCCCATCAGGCTTAAACAGCAAACACTTAAAATGATAATGGAACAGGGTAAATCTGGACTAATCAGATTTACCTCATTCCTCCAGGATGTAATCTTTATTCTCCCTGGCATATTACAACCTTTTTTTCCAGATTAAAATCACTGATCAGTGGTTTTTAAACCACTGCACAGCTGATTAGTTCAAAGACATTCGGTTACCTAAGTATTGCGCTTGTGTAAATTCACTTATTTTTAATAATTCAAGACATTTGCACGTTTTGAAGCAATTTCTTTATTTAATTTCACAAAATGTTTAACCTCTCATTCAATTCTTTCAGTTTTCAATAATGCTCCATGCATCTTTATACAACCATAGGTCTTCCTGTATGGAATATAATCTTTTATGAACTAATTATCCAATAAATGTATCTTGCCTATTTACTTTGTTAAATCTGAGGGGTTCTTATTTTTGGATAGAAAGTGTAGCTAAACCTCAGTTATATTGGAAAGATAGAAAGGAGATTGAGTGTGAGCATCCATATAAAGTCTTGCCACAGTTTCTCAGCTGCTGTAGATTCCTGCACCACAGTTACCATGTGCATCTTGGCTGATTCTCTTTCACTTACTTGACTTGTTAGGCATCATAGATGATTTTATCAGGGTTTTTTTTGTGAAGTTTGTGTGAGTTTTTATTGAATTGTTGCCTTTTTCATCAATAATGAAAGAACCAACCCAAAATACAATCATTAGTCCTGTTCTTAATTCAATAAAAATAAAAAGTGGTAAATCCTGAGAAATCATACAGTTAACGCTTCATCCAAGGACATAAATCCACATCACATTCAGTTTGATTTTACCTGGACATTGTTAACATTAACAATTGGCAATGAAATAAAGCAGTCTCTGTCATCAATCTCTGATACATGCCACAGTCTTGTAGCTTATTCTTTATTTGAGAATGAAGCACTAAAATAAAAATAAAAAAACTTATAAACGCTGTATCCAAGCAATCTTTGTGCTATTTCACACTTTGCAGTCCTCGCTGTGATTTCAAATATTGTGAACCCCTAGTCACAACATGGAAAGGGGTTAAAGAAGAAAGCTAAGATTTTGTGCTGTTATTCATGATTATCTATGTGTTTATTTTCTATTTCAAAAAACAGTTTCAAAACAAAGTAATTCAAAGAAGAAAATCATTTCTGGCAGTCCAAAAAAGATTTTTCCAAAAAGGTCAAAATAGGTTGATTGTCTAGGGGTACAACCAGTCAAAATCAGCCTTGACAACTGATGCAGGCTTCAAGGTTATCTGGCTTCCGATTCTGTTTCCACTGAAGCTGCATTTTCACACCATTTTCCTAACCAGATGTGAATGGAGGTAATAATTTTTTGCTTTTTTTTCCAGACTTTTACTTTATTAGTATGCCTGATTGAATGTGAAGGAGAGTAGAGGACAAATTAAACATAATACTTTATCATCATCCCCCTTAATGGTGGAAACCTGCAGATGTGTAACACTCAGCATGCATTTCCTCTTCTCTGCTTCTCAGCTTGTTAGAGGATCCCAAAGAAATCAATTAGAGAGACATCAGCATTTTCTGAGCCTACATAGGTAGCGGGTCTGAGCAGAGTAGAACGCACTCGTCTGTGTTTCACACAGTCTTTCTTGTTCTATGAGGGGAAATTACAAACCGATCTATCAATTGATCTGTGAGTGAAGAGAGCTGTTAACACAAGGGTGAACCATCATTATCGTTTTATCTACTGTTGCTAAATTTAGTGAAGGAGAAGTGCCAGGCTGAGAAAAGAAACTGACCAATGTGGTGATGTACTGATTCCCTTTCAGATCATGCAGCTGAGAGCTGCCCGGGTGAAAATAATTCTGGGCATCCAGTCATGCTAAGTTAGGAACCATGTTTGCAACAGAGAGAAACCCCTGAGGAGGTTAGTGCCAGCTGAGAGGATTCTGGAAGAAGATAAAAGATGACGACAAAAGAAGTCCAAGCTATGCTTTGCTAATCATGCGGTTTCATGCATCATGCCTTAAAAACTAGCATAAATATAAAGTTAGATTATCTAGTGTATTTATTTATTTATGTAACAATTTACTTGTTCGACGTGAATCTACTTTTAAATGTGCAAAAGATAGCTGATCATACTGTAATTTTACAGTTCTATCTAAGTAACCACATTTCTATTAAAAGAGAAACTAATCATTGGCAAACAAAGCATTTAACTGAATTTTAATCTGTTAGACCAACACACATCACTGAATAACTGGGAAATGGAAGGTAGAGGCTTATAAAGGTGTTTACAGTGAAAAAAAAAGTGTTTTATGCAGTGGTTTTCACTCACTTTTAACTCAAAATAAAAAAGATAAAGGCACATTCTTAGTCATGCCAATATATGGTTGTCCTGCTAAATTGAGAGGTCGCATTATGAGAGCAGTGATCAGAGAAGACCACTCTAACTCTGTAGAATATGATGAATCTACAGCTCTGGTAAGAAAATTAATGTGCACTACATGATTACTACATGTGATCTTTATGGAAGGACAGCGGAAGAAAGGCACGAACTTAATGCACTGCAAAAAATTGAAACCTGACTAAGTCATTTTTTCTTGCAATAGGTGCATTTTTTCTTGAATTGAGGAAGTAAGTGAGACACTATGCCAATGGAACAAGACAATTTACATTTAAAATAAGAAAAAAAATTGCCTTATCTTATTTCAAGTACATATTATCTAATTATCTTATTTTAAGAGTAAAAGTACTCATTCCATTGATAAATAATTTTAATAACCTACTCAAATTAATGGTAAACACACTTAATCTTAGACATTTTTGCTCATTTGTAGATCGTTTTTGCAGTGTGGACACAGAAAAATGCATGACAGGAAGCACTGGTCAGAATTTAACAAACAATCAACAATATGTATGTTAGAATGGCTCTGTCTCAGTCCAAAATCTAATTGAACATCGATGGTAACTTATTGTTATGAATGCTAAATAAATCTCACCAGGCTTCAACTATTTTGTAAAACATGTTTCTTAAAATTTCCGTCTTTGAATGTTTACAGGTTTTATAGATATGCACCAGGTTATACGAAGTATCGTCTCTAAAAACGTACACAGAATTTTGTTCTCAGATTTTTCTTTGAAAAAAGAAAAAAAAAGAACAGTTGATAACCTTGTAATCTTGTATTTGAAAATGAACTAAATAAATTGAAACAGAAACTAAAACCATGATGAAAGGAACAATCCTTCTCAGGGAAAAAATTATTCTGACTTAACTAGATTCTACGTGCTTTAGGACATGATGATTTATGCTTTTAATATCGTCTAAACATTTCTTGAAATGTGGTTGTCTTGTCGTTTTCCTCTAAGCATACCGGATTAAACACAACCTGTTCGGAAAAATAAGGATTTAGGCTAGCCAAGTGAAAATGTAGAGTGAGTGTGGTTTCTTTTTTCTCAACTTTACCTGAGGGAAGGCTTACTGTCTCAGTGTCTACAAACTCCTGCTCTACTCAGTAAAAGATCAAGGCATCTTCGAAAAGCATAAAGTTAAAGTACGATCCCCCGTGTGGTCCTGATGCAGAAAGCACTTAGAAGAAATTTCCATATTGCTTAGAAGGCAACTACACTGCAAAAGTATAACCTGTAAAGGATAAATTCAAAAGCAGACATTGTCTTTATAAGCTGAAGTTGGAAAGAAGTTGCTATAAAGAAAAAGCATAACAATTATAACCACACCTGAACCAGGTTCTGTTTGCATGGTCCTTTTCTTTCACAAGATGATCCAGAGTTAAGCTAAATATCTTATCCTTTTGTTGGCTTGAGGATTTCCTCCATTTTTCTTCAGAGTTTTAGTCATTTTATGGTTAAACTGGAACACTGACTACATCTACTTTTAATTTAAAAATGTGTCATAGGAGCAGTTACTTTTTTGTCTTATGCAGCCTTCAGGCTGACAAAGTCAGTCAATCATGCATCTCCAATCTGCTGAGGAGACACAGTGCACACTGCAGAAAGAGCTTCCTTAGATCCAAGACAAGTGTGAAATCAAAGTAATGAATTAAGCATCTGTGGCTCCTTTACAGCTGTTTTATCCTGAGAAACAAACAAGACTACCCAGAACCTGGAGAACGGAAGAATTTTATAATATATATGAACACAGAAATCAGGGCCGTTACATTTACAAGTAAAAAAAAATTTTTAACTGATTTTAAATCAATGAAGTCCACTGGCTTTCACAGATGCTTTATTTAAATTAGGCAACACCTGACACTTGTTCAAATTCTTATAGCTACAAGGAGCAATAAATATGATTAAATCTTATTTGCCTAATCTGTCCATGTTAACCGATCTTCAACCTTTTCCCCTAGGGCTTCCGTTCCTGCATATTTCAGTTGTTTTCCTGCTGCGATACACCTGATAAAAAAAAAGGGTCAATAACAAGCTTCTGCAGAACTTGATTGCATGCCAGGGCGCTAATGTAATCATTTGAATTAGATGTGCTGGAAAAGGGAGACATTTTAAGCATGCAAGAATAGGCCCTGGGGAAATGGTTAGGGAGCACTGCCTTAGATCTAAATAGATATGTGGTAAATCTTGGGCTCAAATATGCTCTTACTGAAAAAGTCTTAAGGCTCTTTGTGGTGCTGGTTGAAAGCTTTACTTGACATAATTTGCTCTCCTCTATGGGTACTATATAAAAATGTGCAGGCAACTCCAACTTTTTAAACAGTATAACTTTTTGAGCAAATGCTAGAAAACTTTATTTGGGAACAATGTAATTTTACAGGCCTTTCTGTTAGGAATGATTATTAAATATTTATGAACGGAGATGATGCTCTACTTTATGTATACATCAGAGGCTGAGAGAAATAAAACCAAACTGCTCATTAAAACAAGAGTTTGCTTGTCAGAAACTTACGACGGTAACATTTTAAAATGCTCATAACAAATTTTTATTTAACACACTGCACATCGGACCCATATCAGCCCCTTTTAAGTTTTTGGGGCATTAAAAGAGTAATTTAACCACTTATTTGGCTCAGGGGCAAGGGGCCAAGGTGGACATCTGGCCTTCAAACTCACAAGATAGCAAAACACTTTGACAAAGCCTCTTTTTAGTGTTGCTTTAATAAAGCACCCCTCCATGGTTTACTGGATTATACATAGAAACAAAACTATAATACTGAAAATCCATATCAACATATTCTTACTGCCCTTGTTTTGATTTTTTCTAAGCCACTGTCTCTGTCATGATCTGGCCTGTTTGCTCTCCCTTAATTAGTCATTCCTTTCACCTGTCGTTTTTCCCTCCCTGCCTCAATTATAATTTATTCCTCTCACCGGTTTCCTCTGGTTTATATTCAGTTCAGCCTGAGCATTCAGTGCCAGATCATTACTTGTCTTTCTGTTAGTCTGTCTGTTCAGTTTTATTTTATGGTTCATGTCCTGGATCCTAGCAGCCAGTGGAAAGAGGGTTTTTGTGTTTGTCTCGTCTCCTGATTGTCCACTGTTCCTTCCCCGCAGAGTCCCCTCATTATGTGGGGAGGTTCAGTTTTTATCCAGTAAGCCTGGCTCCAGGGAGGAGACCAGTTTAAAGTTCTGCATCAAGTTCCGGTTCTACGCCCTGTCTCGGCTACCCTCTTCCACTGAGCCTGCCTGTCTGCACCTGATCCTGTCTGCTCCTGTGCATGACCACCTGGTCTGTTCCTGCCTGTTCTGGATCCCTGACCAGGATCAGCTTCCAGCATCACCTCTGGGACTGCAGCACCTGGGGACATTCTTGGTCTGGACTGTTAAACCAGATTGGTTTTATGACAAATTACTTGAAAGCTCTGGGAATATCTCATCCTCATACTGCATTGTCCCTTCTTATAAGTATAACCTGATTAGTTACCAAATAGATATAGACAGACTTTATTATCATTTTGTATATACAGAGTGTATACAAAATGAAATTTCTTCAGTAAAGCTCTCAAGACATTTTTAGTTTTTAAAATGCAGCCATGATAAAGGTAAGCAGCAGTGATATTGTAAACATAAAACTATATTAGTTGCAGTTCAGAAATTCATGTTTTTGTTTTGTTAATCCAATTTTATACAACTTTCAGCAGTGAAATGGCAGTGGGGAAACTGTTCTGGAATCTGCTGGACCTGCATCAGGTGCTTTTGAAACCTCTTCCCAGAGGGCAGCAGGGAGAACAGTCCATGGTGGGGGTGTGAGGGGTCATTTATAATGTTACGGGTTTGGGACACGCAGCGCTGGGATGAAACGTCTTCAATGGATGGTAGAGGAGCGCCGATGATCTTCTCTGCTGTTCTCACCGCTCTCCTCCCCTTCTTCCAGTCTGAGGCACTGCAGCCTCCACACCACACAGTGAGACAGCTGGTCAGAACGCTCTCTGTGGTGCTTCTGTAGAAGGTGGTGAGGATGGGTGGGGGCAGGTGGGCTCTCTTCGTCCTCCACAAGAAATTCAAGCGCTTCTGTGCCCTTTTGACCAGTAAGGTGGTGCTTACATTCCAGGTGAGGGTGTCTGTGATGTGCACCCCCAGGAATTTGGTGCTGTTGACCACCTGTACAGCTGAGCTGTTGATGACCAGTGGAGCGTGGTTAGGACGGTTCTTCCTGAAGTCAATGATGATCTCCTTCGTTCAGGATCAGGCTGTAATCTCTGCACCAGTCCACCAGCTGCTCCACCTCTCCTCTCTGTGGTCCTGCTCGTTGTTGTCTCTGATGAGGCCCACCACCGCGGTGAAATTAGTGTCATCCTTTAGTTTTTTGTTTGTTTATTTTATTATTGGTTCTTATTATTTCTCATGTTATTTCTCATTCCCAGTGGCAGTTGTTAGGCAGGAAGTGAACAGACAGTTCAGTGTAACCCTGGTTGGGGGGGTTTTCTGATGGTGAGGACTTGTAGGCTGTTAGCTTCTCCGAAGCAAATTAATCACAGAGCTGAGTTTACTCCGCTGGAACCGTTAAGAGTCTGTGGACTTCAGAATCACTTAAGATATTTGCCTGCTCTGCCAAAAGATGGGAGAAGAG
This sequence comes from Cyprinodon variegatus, assembly GCF_000732505.1. Lineage (NCBI taxonomy): Eukaryota > Metazoa > Chordata > Actinopteri > Cyprinodontiformes > Cyprinodontidae > Cyprinodon > Cyprinodon variegatus. The sequence goes on from NW_015150648.1 coordinate 117,658, forward strand.
AAATACACTTGGTCTGATTTATATTAAGATTCCTCTTCCCTGGCACATTCAATAACTTTTACTGACAAAATGATTTTATGTAACTGACATTTTCTCCAGAGATCCTTTTCCTTCTGGCAGAGTGTCTTGAACAGGACTCAGAGTACCAGCTGGACTCTTAATTCTCTCCCAAACCAGAACCAACACCATTTGTTTACTGAACTGCAGAGCTAAAGTCAAAACTCTGTTACATGGATTTTTAATACAAAGCTTTAAAGAGGTCTTTAAAATCATTGTGATGTTTACCTTTGTTGATGAGACTCTAAAATTATCAAACTGATATATCTAATCATTTTTAATTGAGCTCTTTAAAGACCGAAACATTAAAAAAAACACATTTTTGCACTAATTTGGGTCTGTTTAAAAATGTGTATTTAAGGTGATAGCTACAGGTTTATCTTCTCCAGGTCAGTAATTGGCACGCCATGCTCACCTGTTCTCATTCTGTTCTGTTTGCCAGCTGGTTGCCAGGTCTCCTAATTCTACAAATGTCTTAAATTAAGTGTATTTACCCTTAATTTGAGTGGATAAATAAGATGATTTTCCAATGGAATGAGAATTTTCACTTCTAAAATAAGACAATTAGATAATATGCATTTGAAATAAGACTTATAATATTTTTCTTCTCACTTTAAAGGTAAATTGTCCTGTTTCATTGGCAAAGTGTCCCTTACCTTATATATTCAATTAAAAATGCACCTATTTTAAGAAGGAATGACTAGATTTATATTTTTTGCAGTGTAATGATATCACTAAACATACCAACACTTATCAGTTCAGGAGAAAAAAAAAAGGTGCAGCCTCCTCGTGACTTCTGCACTAATTTGCTCCTGGTTAGGTGGCACCAAGGCTCAAAACACTTGACCAATGTTCAACCCTGTTTTGCTTCTTCTTTTTTCTTTTTTTTTTACTTAAATCTGAGAAAAAATAATTCCTATAAAAGGCAATTTCTTAACTCTTTGAAAGAGCAATTATGATCTTGCAATGACTGAACTCCCCCTCATAAAATTTTAACCTATTATTCGTATTGGTGCAGAATCCTCTTCCAAGGTGGATTATATTTGAAACTCATCAAAATTCATAAAACAATTATTTATATACTAGGTTTTTACACAAGACATTCTGTAGATATATTATCTTAAATAAAACTAATAGTTTTAATTAAAAAGTTGTTGCTAAGACAGCTCTATATTCAGATAACAAACATTTCATATTTGTGTTAATCTATTCATGATTAAACCATGTCCCTTTTTTAAGAAACCATTTTATAAAAAGAAAAGCTTCAGAAGCTGAATTACTGTAGATCGAGAAAGAAGTGACTCACACCTCTTTTAAATGAGTAATGCACAAATTATACCTGTGGAAACATAATGACAACCTTTGGCTTCAACAACATGAAGTTAATTGTTGAAAGTATTGGGAAAAACGCAAATGGACATAAATGAGCATGGTAATGGCAGACTATTGAGTGGTTGTAATGACTTAATATGAATGTTAAGGGCTCTTAATCTTTAAATCCTGCATGTTCTACAGAAGAAGGTCAAAACAGTGTGAAACTTGTCACACAGCATTATATACTGGAAATGAAATCCTGGGCCTTTAAAATTATGTTTGAACCTGCTGCTTGCTGTTTAAAAGGTCACTGATTCTAATGACATTTCCAAGAGGTTTCGTAATGTGACCTGCTGATGCATAGTGAGCACAATGGAAGGCTACAAAAACACAGCAGGAAGCAGAGTGGAACATGTCTGTCAATTGACACCACATACCTATTCAATCTTTTATTGAGTCCCTTTGCATGTATATTTATGGGATACAAAATTCAAATGTTTAGTGTTATGCAGTGTTTTTCTCAATTTCATTTCTAATTGGTGAGCTAATTTTGTGCAAAAAAGCTTTGGCATTTTTGCTTATACCTAGATAGCAAAGATTGCAATGTTCCACAGAAGTTATGTCTTATATAGCACGACAAACTCAACTTTTTTCACCCTCACAACAGATCTTAGTTCAATATTTACCTGATTAAGGTTGATTACTGTAACTACTCAAATTTTCAATCAAATTTGGGAAAACAACATAACTAATGACGTAAATGCATTTACTTCAAGAGCATTAAATGTTCTGGAAACATGGGCTAGAAAAATACTACTCTGCTAAACTTGAGAAATAAACATGAAAAGATAAGTTCAAACACCAACTACGGTAATAAGGCTGGATAAAGATCAAATGTATCTTCCTGCCACCCACATGGAGGAGGATTGCAAGCAAGGTAATAAAAAATCCTTAAATCTTACGTTTAGAGAAAAGACTTCAACAAAAAAGTATATATTGTTAGTACATCAACTGAGAGATGTTGGTTTCATTAAAGGGAGCAATAATGACAGAGAACCCCATGTTCACTGTCAGTGGAGACTTTAACACCAAGGATATTCTCGATGAGAAAAATCTTTTTTCTTCTTTTAGGTTTTCCATGAATAAGTTTTCATATTTTTTCTTTTCATCTTGAACATTTTTATTCCTATCTGAGTGTGTCGTTTTTAATAACTGCACAGTTTCTTTTTTCATAGATGTGGGCTTTGCAGTACAGTTTATTCTGACTTTTTTCATAGTTTTAGTCTTGTGTGTACCTGCAGGCTTTTATTTGCCTACAGTGGGAGGCACAAAATGTGGAATGAAAAGGGCGACTGCAAAGCAGTGGCCATGAAACTGCCTTTAGCTTTTCATCCAGGGGTCAGCAGCTTTCCTTGCAAGTAGGCAACCAAAGAACTATACCTTTTTTATCCATAGGGGAACAATAATTTATGAACCCCAGACTTTTGTATGGATTTCACGAAACAATACTGATAAGTTTGCATGTGTTTCTTCTATATTACAAATTAAATACACTGTTATCGCCTGGAGCAATCCTTTTCTACTGTGTGGTTATGTCCAGTCTGAAAAACGTCTTAACATTTTTTCTTTTCTGTATATTTGAAAATATTTTAATACTGATTTTTAATATATTCAAAGCTTATTTTTTTTTATTTAATCCTTGTATCATATTTCCTACATTTTTTCTATGCTGTTGAAAATTGTTCCTTTATATTCAATGCTGTAGACTTGAGTTGATGTTTGCTAATGAGTTTCAGTAACTTTGTATTCACTTTGCTGCTAAGACACCTGATATTCCCTCGCTGTGTTACAGTAAATTATATTTATTTCCATTCTATTGTATTGTTTTTCTGTAAAACGATCCATACTCAGATGGAAAACACATACCCGATTCTTAAAAAAATTAAAACCGTGTTAAAAGATACTTTTTTCAAAACTAGATTTCCTTTTTTCAGATTTTCTGATAATTTTGCTGAAATTAAAAGTTAACATATGATAAGGCTTTTTCCAGATATTTACCAAGGATGCGAATAAAATAATTTGATGTTTTCTCTAAAACATATCAATAACTAATTTTACATACTTAAAGTGAGCTTAAAGATGTGTTAAATTGATTTTCAAAAATGTTGCCAATGTGGAAAGGGTCAATTTATAACAATTATATATTAAAGTAGTGAATGGTTCATCTCACTGACTATTTTCTCCTTTTTCTTTCTTTTTTTTTTATGTGTGTAAATAATTTAAAGGCTGCTTACATTATATCCTTTCTATGGTGGTGCTAATGTCAAGGGTTTTGTACATAAATGTATGTTTAGTACAGGGTTAACTAGCAATGTTTTTTAAGGTGAAAAGAACATGTAAAATCACAATGAAAAATAAAGACCTAAATCCATTAGCAGTTTCAAGTAATACCATTTTCTACTGTCTACCTGATCATTTCCACAGTGGAACATGTTCTGTTGATTTCCTCTAATAAGCATGATATTTAGACAGAGTATGGCTGCTAACTGTCAGTACAGCAGCAGATGCTCTGCATGTCTGCTCATTAAATCTGCTGCTGTACATCTTTTTAATGCATATACCATGGCTGCATTTGTATGGAAATTGAGCATACTATGGGATGCAGCTTTATTGCTACGAACAAAATGAGCACATAGAGTGGTATGAAAAGGTTTTGGAACCCTGATAATGTTTATGATTGCAGAAATAACAGCCTGTAGATGCTTCATGAAGCTTCCAATGAGATTCTAGATAGGTCCGTTCCAGAATTTTGTAGCTTTTTTCTTCAAGTTAAAAAAAACAAACCAGCGGACTTAGTTTTCCAAGTTTGAAGACGTTTTGCTTCCCATCCAGGAAGCTTTTTCAATTCAAAATGTGTGGATTAGCATTGAGTTCCAAGCTTTATAGAATAGCACAACAAAGCCTTGCTATGGCTTAGAAAACATGCAAACTGAACCGAAAGAACAGGTCCACCTCTTATTAATCGTTGAGGTCTTTGTTGGCCTGCAATACCCGATACTGGCCTATGTCTCTACTCCAGTTAATTGAACAAAATTCCCTATAACTGCACTGGTCATACAGCCCCACAGCTTGATACCTCACTGCTAAGCATACCTAAAGCAATGTTTCTTCTGCATTACTCCTCCATACAGCATTTCCTTATGCAAAGTGTGCTGAATAGTTGAACGGTGCTTAATGACACCATCTGCAGCAACATCACGTTGTAGTTCTTTGGATCTGATCTGTGGCTTGGCTTTGATTGTCCTCACCATCCTCCATCCCTCACTTTCTAATATTTTTCCTGCAACTTTGGGTCTTAACTTGAACTGTACCTGTTGTCTTCCTTTTACTCACTATATTCCTCACAGTGGAAACTGACAGCTGAAATCTCCTAGATAGCTTTTGTATTCTTCTCCTGAAACATGATGCCGAATACTCTTTATTTTCAGGTCATCTGAGAGGTGTATTGTGGCTGTTAAGAGGACAAAAACTTGCAATTGTCCACCTTAAAACCCCTTTCTCATGCTGGAATCACCTGTGTGTGTAGTTGAAAAGGTCAATGAGCTTACCAATCAAATAATATGTTCTAATAAATTGTGCTAAAGGTATTTGAATCAATAAAATGAGAAAAGGCCCCAGATTTATGCAACTATTGATGTTTGAATAATAGTTTCTGTAAATCCTAACTTAATTTCACTTCTCAAACATCGCTGTTTTTGTTTGCTATATATTTAACTTAACTGTTGATCCAAACATATATGATTTATAAAAGAGAATCAGGAAAATTATCAGGTCGGCCCAAACCTTTTATACCACAGTATAACACAGCTGGATAACAGGGGATTTTATCCACTTTTGGACAAATGTTAAGTGTATTGTGCATTCAGAAAAAAAACAGCAGCTTAAATAAAATACATTTTAAATGACATGCAGAGATACATTACCCTAATGCTGTTGGCGCTTGTTCACTCTACTGTGTCATTGAGGTAATTCTCACCACAGAGCTACAATTACTAACATTAACACCAACAACTGCTTGTCTCTAATCACAGAGAGTGGCTTTTTCAATCAACATCTTCAGCAGCCTTTAGTGCTAGTTTGACAACAGAGTGCACTAAAGGTAGCTCTTATCTTATTGACCAAGAATAAAAAAGACTTGTAGACTGAGAGTTTTTGTGTGTTGTGGTCCCAACAGGCAGACGCTGGTTTTGCTCTCTGGTAAGATTAAATATAATTTCACTCTTTTATCAGTTTTTTGCACGAAGGGATTTAATAAATTAAACTCTGTTAATAGTTTGACAGAAGTGTCTCTATGCACCTGATGCTATTTAAAACTCAAACCTGTCAGAAATAATAAGAAAAACAATGCTATTTAAATCGGCTCATCATATCTGGTGCAGAAATTCTCTTTAGGCTCAAAAAGGATTATCAACCACTATCGGGATGATTATTTGATGTATAAAACTTTATTTCATCACAATGGTTTTTGGTCTTTTTTGTATTGGTACATAGCATGCATGTAATGGCATATATTATAACCCTGCCCCCTTAAAACAAACTCAAGACTCACTCTACAACTTAATGTAAGACTGACTTTTAGGGGCACAAAGGCTGCTCCACCCATTGCATGAGTGAACACATCATTATTATCCCTTAAGCTGCTGAGCATTGCTCTCATTGTCAACCCTCTCACCTCGTTTGAATTCCACGAGCAGGATTTTCCTATTAGGGAATGTTAATAACTTGCTAATACTCTGAAATTTCAACCTCAGCAAAAAGCGAGGCTGCTCAGCACTTTAAATGCACCCTGGGTGCACTCACCCATTTTTTTCTCTCTACATTCCACCATAATCTGCAAAGTTTGATTAACTGTAATTAATACGTGACTCTTGGTGCCAAGTAAAGGAGATGGTGTAATTCATTCAGCTTTAGATTAGGGTGTGAGTAAAAATGAAGCCTACAATGCTTTACCTAGGAATTCATACTCCTTGAACTATTCCAGATTTGCCTGATAACAAAAACAAACTCTGTGCAATTTGTGGGATTTGATAAAAACAAGGTAGTTTTTAGGATAGAGTAAAGAGTATTCAGGGGCTTTTTATGCAACATCTGAACATTTCTTTGTGTATTTCTACTCAACCTTGTTTGAAATAAGACTTCCAAATAGACTCTGCTTGTGTATATCTGTGTGTAAGATGAGAGAATATTAATGAACAAACAGGATCAGTTTTGATGACTTTAGAATAAGATCAGATTAAAAATGCAACCCAAAGGTTTGAACATCTTACAAAGCTCTCTTCAAATCTTCCTCTTAAGCAGCTCCACACAACAATATCAGACCCACTGCTACTCTGGAGGACCTGCAGGGATCTACAGCTCAAATAAGAGATGCTGTTGACAACATGGTTATTAGTCTTGCATTACACAAAAAATGCCTCTGCAAAGACAGACTTGGTCAAAAAAGGCATTTTTAGTAAGTTAGACTTGAGTCTTGTAAGGGACACAGCAAACATGCTGTTAGGATAAAAGCTATAGATATATTTAACTTGCATAAAAATAATTATATTATGGCAAAAACTACCATGTTGTCATCCTGAGCACATCATTCCTAGCATGAAACATGGTAGTGGTAGCATAGTTCTGTGGGGATTTTTTTTCAGGGGTAGAGAAGCTGATCAGAATTTATAGAAGAAAAAAAGGACAGACAAAACCTTTTGAGAGATGATAGATACTTTAGACGTCGGCGAAAGTTTACCTTAACAGAACAAAATATAGTCAAAGCTAGAACCAAACAGTCTTTATCAAAGTAAATAAATGTGATAAAATGGCCTAGACAAAGAGCAAATTCAAAGCCAGATGAAAATCTGACTGAGGACGAGCTGGTTTACAGAAAACCTCTCTACAAAACAAAGCTTTACAGGTGTTGTTACAACTTTTATTACATATATACCTCAGTATAAAATACTTTAATCAGGGTAAGCAAAGAACACTTTTGACAAGGCAGAAGTTTAATATCAGTTCTCCCCTGATATAACCCGATTGTTTGAGCTCTGATATAAGGAACACAGCTACAGGCAGGTAAATGAAACAGCTGCCAAAATAACAATGGAAACAGTGACATTGGTCTGAGTAATTTTCCAATCCAGAAATCTCTGTCAATACTTACCAAGTAACCATCAGGAAACTGTTATGTCTATATTCATTTTCTGACTTCTACTCATTACATTTCCACATAAGTATCTGTACTTTCTATTCCTTACAATTTTAAAACAAACGTTGTTACTCTTGGCTTCGGTTTTATGCTATATAAATGTTTATTTTATGTCATGTGCGCCAACCAATGCAGATCATTGTCGCCATCCGCATAATGGGATGAGTCATATAACGCAAACACTCATTGGTTAGCTATTCGTCAAATTGTGCTGACGCCAAAGTAAATCATCATCAGCTAGCAGGTGTTCTTCAAACTGTAAACGTAAATTATCTATGCCATGCTACAATGTGGGATTCAGAAAAAGATGTGGAAATGTCTGAAAGGTCGGACACAGGCGAGAGCGTATGGGGGGATGGAGACTTACAAGACCTTCCTCACCCTTGGCTCTATCTCAAAGAATTTTTCAAAATGGTCATAAAATTGAGCTTTCAATCTCTATAGTGGCATCTGGCTGTTTTTTTTAAGGTTACTTTATACTTTTATATTTGAAGTAGTTTTTGGAGAAAATACTTTTTCACTTTTACTTGAGTAAAGAGGTCAAGTTAATACTGCAGTATCTATACTTCTACTTAAGTAACTAATGTGTGTACTTACAGTGTGTACAGCACTACTTCTGAGGCATCAGTAAGATGTAAGTAAGACCTGTATTCACCCTTGTGTAGCAGGTGCTCTGCTTGAGTTAAATTAAATCACTGTAATATACATAAAGATCAGCAATCATAATTAACAAGAGAAGGGATGTGATAGTAAACTGATTTTGCAGACGACAGTCTAAACTGTAATGACCCAATAAAATCGATTTCGTTTTTTTTTTTTGTCATAACATGGCAGAAAGATGAAAAGTTCACTGTTATTTTTGGATTCCCTGCATTTTCTTTTGAAGGGGTTCCTTTTGAAAGGTAGTCAGGTTGTGTGAGACAATTCACATTCCTTTCTCTCAGGCCCCAAAGTGGCGTATAAAGTACGGCAGTTGAACATCCAGCTTGTTGTGACCAGGCTTTTATGCATGTAGCTTGCTACTTCTCACTGTCCACAGGGACACTGGAAACGTGAAAAGAGCCTGTGACCTTTCCTGTGGACAGACATGGTCTAACCGCCTCTGATCAATAGTAGAGAAGAAAACCCAAAAGGGCTGTTGGCTGCGTCGCTGTTCGCTCAGGGTAACACACACACATATTTACCACCCACTAAAACTGTCAGTCAGATCAACACTCTTCCAGTAATGGTGCTGAGACTGAAAGGCCACACGCCACAGGAGAGGTAGGCCAGTTTAGATTCATGATGTGAAGTCTAAATTAAGGTTGCAGCACCCCATATGAAATGATATCCAGGTAAAAGAATGCATGTGAATGTTTATTTTTTGGGTGGGAGGGGGGGATCATCAGTAAATAAAACTCAGATTGCATAATGTTTAAATAAAGTTGTATTATATTGTTTGAAGTAAATCTAATTATAGAGCTATTTCCTGCCTGAAGAGCGGCATCGTTGTGAGGAACGATACTAAAGAGAAAGTCAGACTGTCACCTTTTTCCCCGTCATTTTGTCTTATACAGGTTTCTGTTTGATCTTAGTCAAAAGGTTTACTGTTGCCAAAATCTGACAGGTAGAAAGGAAAGAATGGAGGGGAGATTACAAGCTGTCGTGACCAAACTCAAAACAGCCTACTTTGTAGATACCTGCTTCCACAGATGAGTGTTTTTAGCATGAGCTGTAATTTTAATGCAGCATGTCCTGCATTAAAAGTATTACTCATATATTGCATAGAGAGATGAAGAAAAAAAGCAGTCATTACATCTGATAAAAAGCAGGAAATTTCCCACCAGATTTTCTGGAAAGAAATGCTCCAATTGAAGGACTAATTGAATGGAGGTAATACAAGAGGAAATTGAGAAGCTAAAATTTTGGATGATAATTTTTCTGAAATAGCCCATCATGACATTTATTCTGTTGTGTTTGATGTCAACATTAATTTAATTCCATTTATTCATCCATCCATTGTATATATCTGTTTAACCTTGTAGGTTTACACAGAGGCTGGTACCTATATTTAGCAGTCATTGGGTCAGAGGACACACCATAGACAGGTCGGCATTGCAATAGAAGGAAACATAAAATACACAGCAGTGCATGCACAAATTCAGTACTAAGGGCAGTTTATAATAAAACATATTACTGCTGAAATCATGTTTTTAAACTTAGAAAGAAGACAAAGAACCAATGCATATGTATGTTAATTCATTGCAGAAATACCCCAGTTTTAAACTCAAAACAATATCGCCAACAGCAGCAACACACAGTTATTTATAGAGCGTCAATTCAAGAAAAATGTCAGATAAAGGCGCTTTACTGGACAATAAGGTGAAAATCAGGATTTTGAAAAGAGTACACAAAGAAGGAGCCCCTTTTGTAGCTTTGGATAATAAAGTAAGGTAAGGTAACTGAAAGGAAGGTAATTGCTTTGCCCCTGCTTCATAGAGGCGCTAAAAGAATTAGTTTCAATGGAAGTGAGATATTTTGGCGTGTTATCCAATCAGGGCTCTGCTTTCTCGCTTCAGACCGAGACTCAAACCTCAACAGGGATTTCTCATTGAGGCTGACAAGCAGCATCCTGCAGCTCCAGAGCAAAGGGCAAATCACGACCGAGAACAGGCTCAACAGCTGAATAATGCGCAACATACTCATAAAATATTTAATGCAGTTTAATGGCAACATTTATGAAGTTTTACATGCATATTTTACCAATAATATGCTGAAATGTACAAGGGAGGTTTACCCTCCTTTTGAGATGTTCATACAACTTTTAACAAACTACTTCTAAAATACAGCTTATTATTTATGATTACCTAGAAAAATAGCTTTAGTGCTGCTGCTACTGTCAAACTACAATATTTTAACACAATCAATTCTACACAGCGATACCAGTGCCCAGATGATAGCAAACAAACAGTTGGCTTGTTCAGTATTTGTGTTTGCTGTGCCTCTGAGCCATTTGTGCTGAATTGACCATTTTACAGACCATTATGTTGGTAAGAGACCTAATCATGACCCTGAGTTTTATTTCTGAAGCTCTTGAAATCTGAAAGAGCTTGTGACACCATGCTCTCTAACAAGACTCCCTTGAACTTTAGAAACGAAACAAGCTGACAGCACCAAAGATCCTCTACTTTGCTTAAATTGGGGGTTGTGGTGCTTTTTCCATGTGTTCATCCTTTGTTTACTCTAGATCCACTTGTTTGTGGCAGAGAAAACTGTTTCTATAATCTAATCACATAATTTAGTTTCCCTTATTTACATATTAAATAACAGGAGAATATTATTGTGGATATGCATTCAGTAAGCAACCTATTGATTTGGTTAAAAAAAAACATTTTTCCTTTTTTTACCTTTTTAACTTTTTAACCAAATCACTTTTTTGTTGTTATTCTTCTGCAATGAAAATTTTTAAAAGCTTCTATGAATGCCAAAACATGTGTGAGGCACTCTACTGTGTGTGAAAGACTTGCAAATGTGTTATTGGGTAAAAGTAAGCCCCAAATGTCTGAAGTATGAAAATTAGCATAGAAATAATGACAACATCATTTGACAGGGTCAGTACACTAATCTGCATGATAATTGTGGAAGCATTGCAACACAATAAAAATGATGCAGACCATCATTTACCGCAGTTGAAGTGGATTTTTCACTCTGATTGCTGCCTAATACTTCTAATTTGTGCTGAACTGTAAGGATACGACCGAATATTACGGCACCTTTGATTGAGGCTTAAAAATATGAGGTGAGGGGTGTTGCCACGTTTGGATTACTTGTTCGAGTAGGCTGAGTGACGGACCAATCACATCTCCTTCTCCATAATTAAGATTCTGTTGAGAAGCGGTATACATGATTGTGACGAAGGACAAAACAATAGTGTGACTGTATTCAGAGCGCTCTCCTGTTCTCTGAGTGCCTCATTAGCGGTGAGAGTCACCGCCGGAGGGAAAATCAAGTGAATGCAAATTAAATGTGCTGGAAGGCATCTCCCCAGAGAATACACACAGATTCCACATCCACTCATGACTATACTAGATATCACACCTGTGTCAAAGCAGGAATGCTTTATATTATGTTCAGGCTTTGACACAAGCTTGAACACACCCACAAGGCAGAGCAGAGCATCCCAAATCCTACACCACAGATCACACGGTGAAAAAAAGCAGGGAGGCACAATCACCTGCTCATGTGGAGCACACCGAGACCTTTGACTCTGATTTTCTGGTTATGGCTGTTTGAGGATTTCAAGTAAGCCTCTAGGAACTCATATTTGGTGAATAGAACTCAGCTGGCTGAGAACTTGGCAAAGCAGTTGCTTTTACACAGAAAATGGTTTGTTCAGTTTAAATCACCTGCTTTCTTGTCCGAAGAGATCCTGTTTGATTAGCTCTGGGAAATCATTATCGATTTTTATTTGTGAGAGCAGAAAGTCATTTGGAGTGTTTATAAGAGTGTTTGGGTTAGAGAGGCTGAGAGTACTGTACGTTTGGATGTGTGTACTATGGGTTTGGACAATAAAATACGAGCATTGTAGCAAATCTGTTCTCTTTTACTTTCTATGACATTTATTTTCTATTTGGCTACTAGCCCAGGTATTATCAGTCAAATTAATCTTTCTTTTTCTCCATAAAGCGGAGCTTTTCCAGCAGGTATGGGATGTAGGAAGGGGTGTACATAACCCAAGCCTGTTGGCATGGCAACCTTAAGACCACAGGTCATCAGGATCTGAGCCAGCACATTAATCTGAGTGAAGAATGGACATTGTAGATTAAATCAGTGAGCAGTTGTCACCAAATGCTGTGCTGTGTTCAAACCATCAGATGTGAGGGATGAACAGAACTGAACTTTACATGACACTTAATTTCACATTAATTGTTTTACATAAAATCTCATAAAAACTAAAACATATGTATATTAAAAACAAGAGCTAAGTCCCTTAGTTTGAATATATTGTGACTGCTGTTTATATAGAGTTAAGACCAATTAGACCAATTATGCATTAATGAAAGTAAAGAAAGTTGCTGTTTTGGAGCGAAACAAACAAACAGTTTCCCCTAATTTCTCTGCAGATTTCTGCATCTTGTTAAGCAGGATATAATTCATACTCTCAGAAGCATTTCACTTTTCCACTTTAGTTAATTTAATAAAACTTTATCCTCCTCCTCAGAACACCTTGTGTAATCTATGATAATATTAACTTGGGCGCTTTCTTTTTTTACCTTTAGCTTTGACAAAATGAGTGCTGCACTGTTTCCATGGCAATTTTCTTCAAAGTTCTCAAAAGCAGGGACACTTCTGAGGATGAAATCCTCTATCTTCAATGGATCTAATTTCAAAACAGAATGCTTTGCATATATTCACCAGAAAATATTTAACTTGCTATGTTCAAATATAAGTACAGCTCAGCCATCCACTCTAAAACCCTTAAAAAAAAAAAAGCGAGAATGTTGAAGTCAGCAGTGGCTGAGAGGAGTTTTTCATGTTGAGTCTTTGTTTTACTTCTTCTCAGCAGTGTCTTACTTCACCCACTCAGTGACCCCCACAGAGTAGAGTTCATTGTGCATTGCTGCGAGGCCACGACAGCTTTGTTTTGACGTCAGTGTTAACCAAAACTTTCCTCGTGTTTGATCCAAAGTGTCTAGAAGAGCGAGCAGACACTAAGGTAAAAAGAGTTCATCTTCTGCTTCTTTAATTATCAGCCCAACTTTTTCATGTCACTCAGAGATGTTAATATTAGAAAAGCAGGAGCAGTAATCAGAACATTTCTTACCTTGCAAGAATTGCTTTCTTGCCCCAAAGAAATCAAGCCCCAAAGATACGACTTTATCAAAGTGTTGAATATTTGATGATCACAGTTTTATTTATGAATCAAATGTTCCTATAAAATTCCAAGCATTCAGAAAAAAGATAATTAAAACCAACACCTTTTTGGATGAAATGACTGACATGCACCATCAGCCTTACTGATGAGCTCTGTAACTGCTAATTTGTTAAAAGAAAGTATCCAGTTCACACACAGATGACAAAACACTTTCATGCCTCTGCCAGTTGGTCAGATTGCATCCTAGTGAAACTTGTAGTATGCAAAGTTGGAGACGCAGGAGACACCAGAAGTTGAAAGTCCCATCACTCTGGAACTGTTATACCTAGAGGTCTGAACTTTTCTGCAGTTGTGGTTGACATGATGCAGAATAAATGCAATGCAATGACACATGCCTATTGTCAAACCTGTCTAGACCTATTATTTTCAAGAAGAAAAAAACCCAACTATAAATCATGTTTTAACTGCTGCAGTTTTGGCTGTGTTTTAGTCGTTTATATTTTTAAGAAACTGGAGGATGTTAACTTTCAAATGATGTATCACACATGTAATTTGGGCTTACAGTTCCTTAGTTATTTGCTTTTGTATTTGGGTATGCAAAAAGGTGAGGGTTCATTAAAATTAGATGGATGTTAAGATTTAGGACCTATTTATAGTTTGTGTAATATAAATGGGATTTTAAAAAATCTTTAAAATGTGTAATCTAAGTATAGGTTGCACATTGAACGTATTTTATTCCAGGTTCTTATGTTTGCACTTCAGGTTCAGTATTCAAATATTGTTCTGGGTCTTTGATTCCATCTGAACATCAGATTTAAACCTGAAGTTAAAAAAAAAAAGATCTGTCAGATGTGTTGTTTTAAAACTTTTTTCACAGCACTTATTAATGCTAATTTTGATTTATGTCTTGCTTCCCTGTCCTTTTAAAACTGTTTTTCATCTTATCCCAATAATGGATGAATTATTTTCCTGTTTGAAATTCCTAATTATATTTCACATAATTAATCAACTTTCTGAATACATTTTCAATCCCCTGAGCGCTGCATTAGAAACTCTCCTTCTTGTTTATTTGTGTTGACCCTAGGGGTTTTGCAGAATCGGAGCGATAAACATGTTAATGATGCATGCCCTATATACGTGCCTCGTATGTATACACAGTGCATACGTAAAGAATAACTAACAGCTACTTTACTTTTTTAGGATTTTCTTCAGTTACTAACATCAGTGAGAACCTTGGAAATATAACTGGAACTTTCTGAGAACAACATACAATCTACAGCATGAACATTATTTGAATACTGGAGAAGGGAAGTCTGGGAAGGAAATAGACGGTATACTGAGATGTTTTCTTGCTAAAACCCAGCACTGTTGGTTCTGCACAACAAAGAGGTTAAATGTAAACCCAGGAAAACCTGCTTGGGATTGTTGAAAAACACAATACAACATCTTGGCATGTATTCTTGACTCAGTAGCTACACAATCATTTCTTCTAACAAAGGATAACGTGTTATTGAAGTCTTTCCCACCGTGGGGATGCTTACATCCCCAGGGAGGACAGGTGCTTTGCTGTAAGTGGTTCCTTCGAGAAAAGGCATGAAAATAAATCAAACATTCATTTGCGAGAAGACTGCACAGTTAGGCTGCCATTTGTGTTCTCCTCCCTGGGTATCTGGCCTTTCTCTCGTGAATATCATCTGGATATGTTAAGCCTCGTGCCTTGGATCCAGTGCTGAATCAGAGCTGTGTTTTCAGGCAGAGCAACTGGAGGAACAGGCTGCAGTCTATTTTGGGGGCTTTTTGTTTAACCCAATTAGAGTGTCACAGTATAATGACTGAACCAACACCAGTAAGGTGATGTGTTTCCTTTGAAAACTGGGGCAACAGCTATGCTATACAAATGGAAATGTGATATAAGCAGAAAGATGGCAGGCTGTTGTTACACTAAGATCGAGAGAAAAAACACACAATGTGGAGGATTTTCTCATGAGATATGAGGAATCAAAAGCAAGGTTGGGGTTAATATGTAAGCACCGGCTGGGCTACCCTTTCTGTGACCTTGGCTGCTATCAGACTGTGATGCAGCATCCATCTGCCAAACAATCCCCGAGCACAAGAGATACATCTCATCCTTGGCTGGAAAGGTTTTATCCACTTCCTCATCTATCTGAAAATAAATGCACACCCATGGATAAGCTTTCAGAGGATGTCTCATTGCTGGCTGCAGCAACAGTGAAAGTGAGAAGCTGCTAAATAAACGAAGACGCGGCGAGGCCACCTGAGGCCCTCTTCTATGAAATCAAGCAGTTTCAATTTAGAAGGAGTCTTTTTTTTTCTCTGTGAGTAAATTAGGTAATCATTTGTAAGGAGGTCACTGGTGAGGGTGAGATATTAAAAGCCGGCTGCTTCTGAAAGACCAAAAAGGAGAAATCAGGATTCCTTCAGGGTCCTAAACTACCTTACATTTAATCATCCTAGTTTCAGATCCTAGCCCCTTATTGTCTGGATTTATTTACAATTATACAACATGCCAAAATAGTGTCTGTTTTTAAAGCTGAATCTGCCTTGAATGAGAGTTTTAATATATACAAAGAAAATCCAGAACAGCCATATATCATTAATAAGAATAATATTTAATATTCATTTTTAATGCATTTATTTTTTTTATTTCTTTGATTTTCACTTATAACTAATAAGCTCAGACCATTTAAAATGCAATACAGATGCGTGGGTTTAATGCAATTATTAAGCTATTTAATTTACTGTGAAAATGTATGTTTAAAAAAGTTTCATTTTTAAAAAGGTAGTTTTAATCTGACACATGGGCCTCTTCAAACCACATTCTAATCAACAGAAGGTTGCTGTTGATGTTTTAGGCATAAACATTAGCAAAATAAGGCATATTTGTGCAGCAGCTAAAGGTTGCCTCCATTATGATTCCTTGTATGTGTGGAAAATGCATCATCAGGTGTTGGAGGTATGCAAAAGTTATCTTGTTGTGGGAAATATTTATGATAATGTCTATGAGGTTAAAACAATTTCTGCACATCTTAAATTATAATTAGGTATGTTCATTTATTGTGTTCATTTATTACTAGTTCTATATTTTTACACAATAAGATTATTTTCCTCATGTTGTTTGGTTTTTGGCACAGTTCTGTTTTTATCATGCAGATGATTATTGAAAGGTGATATTTTTGCAAAGTCAAATTATAAGGTTAAACTATTCAAATATAAGGATTAATAAGACATTGTGGTGCATTGTTTCTGTTGATTTTTGAAAGTTATAGCTTACATATAAAGATAGATTAAACTCCTGTACTAAAAATTATAATATTACATTAATATTTTGACTTGACAGTAGCATGTCTCACAACCACTGACCCCCCCTGCATAAGGAGGGTTGGCCGCAAAATATAATTAATAAAGAAACCGGCTGTTCACTGAAATGAATACAAGCACATAATGGAAAGTTTAACGGAAGGGAAACTTATTTTAGAAAGAGCTGAACAAGCAACAGGGATAACAGAAACCTTGAGGAAATTGTAAAGCAAAACTAATTCAAGACTTTAGGTGTGAGTCAGCGCTTCATTACTCTTCCCATACAGTTGTATTCAAGACATATACTAAAACTATTTTGCCCCTTCTGAATCAGAGAAATCCTTTGAGGTATGTGAACAATGGAATGACTGGAAGGATGAGAGGCTGATTTCACTTACTGACAGGACATGACTTGTTCCCAAATTGCCAAGACAACCATTACCATTGTTTAATGACGGTGGAATCACTGTGCTTGATTGATAAAGTGTTGTCAAAAAGAAGATGTAAAGACACAAGGTTCCTATTATAGATACCTCGGTTCTTTCATTACCTAACACTCCCACAGCCTAGTCACCTCCAGTTGCTTTCAAAAAGCCATCTGCATTATAGTAGCATTCTATGTTGAGGGAAAAGGGACCCAACTAAGTATAGAATCCATATACTGCACCGTACATGGACCTACTTTTGAGTATAAAGGTCTGTGATTAGCTGTTAAGTGTAATAAACGAAATTCAAAGACACAAAGACTTAAAATAAACCACAATCTATAACTGTAAACTTTCAAATACTTAAGTTTCACTTTTTGAACTGATTTAATTACTTAAATTAGTCTGGATTAATTTATAAGGTGTGCAATCGACTTTTAATTCATTTGTTTGTAAACCTTGCAGAAACCCCGGAAAGAATTATTTGATGTCGTTTCAGGTGCGCCGATGCACCTTTTCCTCATCATCCGCCTTCCAGCCATCCACCTCAGGAAGCATCATAGGAGCTATTGAAGTAGGGTAGGTAAGAGCTTTTCCTCTGTTTCTGTTTTGTCAATCCTTCAACCACTTTGGGATCCCAGATATGAATCACAGCAGTTACTAAACGCTTTTCATCTCTCTTGTGAGCTGTTGGGTTGTTACCACAATCTAACATCACCCTCCTATTGTAAAAATGAGATAAGAAGGGTCCCGATTGACTAAGTGGTTCATCGAACCATGTCTGTTTGCAGCTTCTGATATACAGTGTAATTATACTCATGATAAGACTCCCAAACTCTCTGTTCAGGAAGTCTGAAGGTTTTCGTAAAGGTCAGAGAAATGGAAAGGTGATCTTTTTTCTGTCCCCTTGGTGTGGACACAACCTCAGTGTCACTGGGCTTGTGGGAAATCATTATTGTTGCAGGTATCGCTGAGTGAAGCAGGAAGACTGTAACACAGCAGATGTGGGGAATTGTTAGGAACTTTATATGCCATTGTACCCTTCAAGACACATCACTCCTAATTAGGTCTCCATGGATAACTACAGGCATCTGGACTCCTTTCTATGAATGGAGACCAACCCCTCCAACACACACACACACACACACACACACACACACACACAGTTGTGTCACAATATCCTTGTGGGGACCCTCCATTGACTTCCATTCATTTCCCACTAATTTATATGGCCTAACCATGACCCTTGCCCTAACCCTAACCATTACCGACACATACCTATCCCTAAACCTAACCTAAACTCAATTCACACCTTAGTCCTAAACCTAACCCCCACCCCAAGAAGAGAAACTTTCCTTATGGGGACCAGTTGTTGGTCCCCACAAGTACCTATGAGTCCCCAAAATGCAGCATATTCCTAGGAAATTTCCCCACCAGGTATTAAAGACATGGCCACATTACACACACACACACACGTTGTGCCACACCATCCTTGTGCAGACTTTGCATTGAATTCCATTCATCTTTATGGTCGAACCCAGACCTTTACCTTTATCCAAATAATTACCAACGCATACATAACACTAAACTTAACCTAAGCTCAATTCACATTCTTAGACCTAAACCTAACCACGTTCCAATGAAGATAATTCCTCATGGAGTTTCCCAAGATGTGGCATAATTCTGGAAAATTGTTCCCACAAGCTGATAAAAACATGATCATTCACACAAACATACGATCCACCTCATTTCAACCTTGTTTGAATTATATCATTGTCATGTGTTGTCTGACTGAAGCAGTTAAAGCTATTGCTCCATCTAGTGGTTGTTTTGACCAGCAGTAAGCGTCCCCTGCATGTTTTTTCACTCTGCTTTCATGCATATAAACCAGGTGTGCTTGTGTTACGTCCTATTGCAGCCTATATGGATCTATCACTCACGTTGGCATTCAGTTGGGACACTTATCTAAATATTCATTCATGGATGCATTGATTTTTTTGCAGATTTGGTCAGCCATGGATTGATCTTCTGTGTATAGTTTATGTGACCTGCCAGAGGATGTAAAAATCAATCAGAGACGTAAGATATATACAAACCCTCTTTTGATTATCTAAAGATATTCAGGGTTTCCACAAAGTCTGAAAAAGTCTGGAATTTAATTTAAGACTCATCCAGGGCTGGATAAGAATGGAATATGATTTCGCAAACTTTATCCTCAGTATCTAAATGTCATTTTCCTTAATTTTTCCACTCTTCCTGCTTTTTTCCTCACTTTGAGGAAAAATTAAAGCTTTTTAGGGGAACTTTCTAAACCAAAGTACATGCTATTGTTACAAATGGTGGCAGAAACATCATGCCATCGGCTCATTTTGCTGCTGTGGGTGCTGTATGATTACATCATGTGGAAAAGTAAAATGAAGAAGTCTTTAAAAATCACAGCAAGGACAACAATCCCAAACATAAAGGAAAATAGTTTTGGAATCAGTAAGTCACTCAGGTTGAGTTTCACTCTGACCTTTAATATTATGTTTTAAAACTATGCTTAGGAAACCAGCTACAATTAATGAATGTTGAAAGCTGCTAACTCTGGCAAGATAGGTAGACAAATATCAAACTTGAATTATATTAAAAGTTTATGGGTGGCCTAAAGATTAACGTGTGGTTGATCTGCTACTTCAAATAATATCTACATATTAAGAATGTTGCACCATGTTTTTTTTTCTCTTACTATGTTTACATTTGATCACTGCTGCACTTTAAGAAAATGGAAATGTCACACAAAATGACAATACATGTATTCTAAGTCTAAGTGATGTAAATAAAATTATCTATCTCTTATTTATGTTTTTGAAAATTATCAAAGTTTTATGATGTATTATTATTGAATCCTGTAACGCTGTCAAAAAAAAAAAAAAGCCTGAATCTAATGTGACCTTCATGCTGATGATGATTGTTATAGAGCTCAGTCTAATCATGTAAATCCAAGGATTTTACTCCAGGGTATGAACCCACAGGGAATCATTTTTTCCTCAGCTTTTGCTTTGCAGCTTCATTCTCATTTCTCACCCGACAAACCCATCAGCTACAAAATGCACATAAGATAGAATCGAGCAGGTGATCCCAGCTTTTAGTAGATGAAGACGTGCAATGATCGACTCTGACATAAACTAGCTATGACCAAAATATGAATTCCAATCCAATTTTATTTGCACTTATAACACAACTACAGCGGAACAAAGTGTTGTACAGAAAAATAAATAAAACATAAAACAGCACAGATGAAAGACTAAACAGTTAAAACATGGATAAAAGTAACATTCATATAATCAAAGCAATACAATTTGGCAAAGGATAAAAGGAATAAAAGTATAAAATAAAGCCCACTGTCTTGCTAAGTGTCAAAAGTCAAAGTGAAGAGGTGGGTTTTGACAAGATATTTAAAAACAGTCAGAGAAGAGGCCTGTCTGATGTGCTGAAGCAGGTCATTCCAGAGTGTTGGAGCTGCAGCAGGGAAAGTGTGGTCCTCTCTAAGCTTAGTTTTAAGCTCTCTCAGGAGCAGCTGATTAGCTGCCCTTAGAGAGCGAGTAGGTGTATAAGGATGAAGAAGCTCAGAGAGGTACGGTGGGGCAAGACTCTTCAGGAATTCAAAAGCCAATAAAATCATTTTAAAATGAATTCTAAAATACATGGGCAGCCCGTGGAGTGTGCCGGTTAAAAAGGGGTACTGTATTTTGAACCATCTGGAGATGGAGGAGGCACTGACCTCCACATACAGATCATTGCAATAATCCAGCCAAGTGGCAACAAAGGCGTGGATTACCATTTTAAACTGTTGCCTTGAAAGAACTGGCTTTATTTCTGCCAGTTTTGAATGATAAAAACTTGATTTAACAACTGCCCTGATCCGGCTGTCAAACTTAATCCACTTTTACTCCTATGTCAGTGACGATTGGTGTGATATGCTGGGCCACAAAGCCCAGATCTGTCCAGTGGTGTCACCAAAAACCATCACTTAAGTATTTTTTTTAAATTAAAATAAAAAAAAAGTTTAGAAAGTCTTTTTTTTTCATTAAGATTTTAAAAAGTTTAGAGACATCCAGGCCTTTATGTCATCAGGAATAGAGCTGCAATTAACGATTATTTTGCAAATTGAATAATCTGTTGCTAATTTTTGTGATTAATCGCTTAATAATCGGATACCAAAGGGCTCAATAGGGGAAACTAAAACTTTTCCACTTGAGGAGTTCTGGATAGAGCATATTGACAGATGAAGATACAAAACTTTCTTATTTTTTTTTTTTTTTTTTACAAATTTCAAATAATTACTGCTCTAAGTTGGTCACTCTGTAAGCCACAGGTATGTTTTAATCTCTCTGCATTTAATAATCAATCAATTACTAAATGAGTTATTTCAACGATCGATTAATCACAATTAATCGGATTAACAGTTTCTGCCCTAATCAGGACACTTTATTAAGGCAGTGATAAAAAGAGCATTTTCTTTAAATGGAGACATAATTAAGAGAAATAATAAATCAACATCTTCATTTTTCCATCTCAGTATGCATTACTTTGACAGTTAACTGTTTAACTGTTAAGTTAAACCGTTTTTTTTTTTATGAAAAAAGGGGCAAAATCAAAGTTTTTTCTTTTAGAATACCCCCTAGCTTTGTGCTGTGAGTTAAATTTTAATAGTCTAGTTTGAAATATTTTAAACAATTTATCAAAAAAGGCTCAGAAAAAGTCTACTAATGTCTTCTACATTTGATTTATTTACATTTTAAAAAATAAAAATGCATAAATGACACATCGTGGAAAATAACAGAAACCTACAGGGTTGCAGTACCATGGGAAAAATACAATAAAACACAGAAAAAACAGTACAACTGTAGATAAATAAAACAGAGATCAGTGTTCAAAACAGAATAAATACAATAAATGACAAGATCTGACTTGGAATGTGTTGAGCTTTGCTACTGAGGTAGAAGCTGAATTTACAATCATTTCTGTCCTGCTGCTGGTTACCTCCATCCCTGACAGCATAAAGCATTAATGTCACTTCCAGAAGTAAATCAATAAATCATCAATTTACCAAACTACATCTTTAATAACAGTTTTAAGGCACCTGAAAAGTACATATAGCTGGTTTGTTTATAATAAGGAATGATTAATGTGTTAAAGCTTATCCTGGTTAAATCAAGGTACCGGTTCCTGTCTTCTCTTTTATGAAATTCTTGCGTCGGTGACTTTGATAAAGTGCTTAATGTAAACTGTGGTCACTTAGTATTAAATGAAAAATATACCTCCATTTCAGTGTGTAGCTCATGTCAGAGATATTATTACAAAGTACCTTTTATTTCTTAGGATAAAAGACATCAGCAAATCATAAAACACACCAGAGAGCAGTGCTTTGAGGAGCTACAACAGAGCTGCAGCGTACAGACATACAGAATAAAACTATTTATCTCTGTTTAATTTGGGTACAGTAATCAGCATTTAACTGCAGACGTCCCTCATCAATCTCCCACTTTGAAATCCTCTTTGAATCCATCCTAGGAGGGCTGCCCTGACAATATGTCATACGGGTAGTAGCACGGTAAGTCACAGACTTATTTCAGTACAAGGTTTCCTCAGCAAGTCCATCTGCAAGGAGACAAACAGAACCATGAGTAAAAGGTAGTTCTATAGTAAATCAACAGATCTGAGGAAGTATTTGCCCTCTTACAGATTTTTTTTTTGTTGTTGTTTATCAAATGAATTCCAATTTTAGACATAGATAACAGAATGAAACATAATTTCTTCATAGACTTTCATTTTTTAAAAGATGCTATCCAAACCAAACATGCTTTTGTGTCAAAGCAATTGCCCCCTTGTTAAATCAGTTTTACAATCCAAACTCTGCCTGACTACTGCAAAACCTTAACAATCAAAAATCATCTTGAAATGGCTTAAAAAAGTAGTTTTAAAGACATAAAAACTAAGAAAAGATCCATTAAAGTAAAGAAATAGAAGAACAAATCAGAGTCAGTGAAATCTATCAGTCTAGAATAGGTTTAAAGAAATGTTTGGGACTCAAACTGTCAGCACAACATCATGCCGATAGTCAGAGGTGGTGAGATCCTCTGTAGCTGCATTGCTGCTTTGGGGCATCAATAACCACCTTTGAACCATGAATTCTGCTGTTAGGAGGACTGTTGCTCATCAGTTAGCGGCCTTAAGCTAAACCAAACTTTGGGTTATGCAGCAGGGCAGTGACCCAAAGCAAAACAAGCAGCTCCACCTCTGAAGGATTAATCAAACCAAACTAAATTAAACATTTAAAGCGACCCTAATCATAGTTAGGATGAATTCGGCATGCTGCGGCGTGACTTTAAGCATGCAGGAAAAACCTTCATTTTAGCTTAATCAAAACAATTATAAAAGAAAAATGATCCAAAATTTCCTCCACAAGGTAAAAGTCACTTCAAACACTTGATGGCAGAGGGTGCAACCAGTTTTTTGGTTTAGGGGACAATAATATATTTTGAATATGGTGAGATTGTTTGGATAGCTTTCTTTTATCTAGAAAAGGTTATTTAAAAATATTTTTCAGGAACAGGAATCTGTAAGGGGATAAACACTTTTTCTCAATAAAATATTTATGCATAAAAATGTTTAGGCTGTTGAAAATGTTTACCTTGCTGGAAGCTACTCTGCATGTAGTGATTGAGTTGATGCAACCCAACGTTTTGGTCATGGCTTCCCAGCTGCACACCGAAGGGATCTAAGGCAATGCTACTTTTGCTGAGCTGCTCTGCAGGCAATGAGTTCCCTGAAGCGGGGCCCTGCTGGTAGCTGTAGGACATGTCAGGGCTAGGTGCACTACTTTTTCTTGAGACCATATTCAGGTCCTTGAGGATGCTGTCCAGCGTGCAGTCATCATAAACTGGTTCGTGCTTAGGGTGCAGAGTTAAAGGAAGAGGAGAGGCCTGAAGCAAATCACAGTCTGCATTTGCCACTGGGGCCACATTTTGGAGGGGATTCTGGCCGTGGTGCATGTCGAAGCTGCTGAAAAGGGAGGAAATCTGCTGGGCTAGTATACTGATCTCCTCCTGCTCCCTCTCATCATACAGATACAGCTCTGGTGCTACAGGGGACTGGATGGGAGTCAGAATACTGGAGTGCATGAGAATTTCTTGATGGGGCATTTGAAGAGGAGGAACAAGACTGCCCCATGTTGGGTCATCAAGAAGGCTGAAATCATCTGGATGCAGGGATGCACACTCCACTTGGCTTTCGCACATTTCCGACATGGAGAAACTGTCTGGAACTAATCGAGAGTTGGCTGAACAAGCCTGGAAATCATAGTTCTGGGACAATGTTACTGGGGAGGTTGAGGAGGAAGAAGAGGAGAACATGTCAAAGTCTCTGCGCTCAAATTCTTGTTCAGTCATCTGTAAAGAGTCAGCAGGTGATTGGTGACAGGAGAGTCCTACGTTTTGGTAGGAGTAGTACGAGGGAGAGGCCTCAGGGGAGGACTGCAGTGGATCTTTGCATCCATGTGCATCCATCAGGAGGTCAGGGTTGAGCTCCTCCTGCTGCAGAGGGGAGCTGGATGAGGCCGGGCTGTAGGGAGGTGTAAATAGTGCAGGGTTCTCCTCCAGGGGAACAGGAGAGCTGCTACCTTGTGAAGAGGGACACAACGCACAGAAAACATCTTGCTCCGACTCCCTTCTTGTTTTGGCTTCAAGCTCCTCGCTTTGGCTGCTACACATCCTTCGCCTCTTAAAACATTTAGCGCTGATGCTTTGACTCTGAGGCACCTCTTGAGCAGAACAGAGGAAATTTGGCACAGACAACGGCTTGAATGCAGAGACGCTGATTTTCTTCTGCAGAAATATGGCCTCAGTTTCACTGTGAGATTAAAAGAGATGTGTTAAGAGAGTTTTGAAACAGAAACGTTGTCAGATAAGGGTTGCATGAGAGGTTCATCATACCTGATGATGTAGTTAGTGCAGCTGATGCTCTGGCACTCTGGGTCCTTGTTAGCTCGAATATAAATCCAGGTCCATGACAGATCTCTGCACTGGAGCCTCAGGATCATCTCTACCTGGAAGCCCTCTTCTGCCTGCACTGAAGAAAGACAACTATGCTTATTATAGAGGATAAAAACAAGTGATTTACCACTAGAAACCATGGCCATAATATTTAAAAGTATAAAGAAAACTTACTTAAACTTTTATGAGAAGCTGCAGCTAATGACAGATCTCCAGGATGCAAGAGGTTGTACCATGATCGATTGATCATTTCTTCCGCTGAATACCCCACATAGTATAAAACACTGAAAGATAAAAAAAATTTATGTTAAAAAAAAAAGGAGTAACAGAAAAATATAAATCAGGCTTGTCTTTCTCTGAGTTGTGGAGTTTTTAGTTTACCTTTCTGAGACCTGAGTGAAACTCATGTCCAGTCTGTGTGTGCTGCTGAAGCTGGGACAGAAGTGAGAGTCAGCGCCTGTCAGTCGATTTACTGTGGGGGTGCAGAGGGCAACAAACAAGGGCTCGGCGTTGGGGGAGGCTGTAGAAGAGGGCTGAGGGAGGAACTGGAAGCTTCCTCTGACCAACATGGAGCAGCAGCTTCCATGCTGCAGCTTAAAGGCCTTTGTGGTCTGCATGCAACATACGAAGCTCCTCTCTGACAAAAAAGTACATAAGAATTTTAGTCTTAATGGATAATAAACTACAAACTTTGCAATCAAGACATCAAATTCCATGTTAAGACGTTGCATTACATGTGATATTACAATGCAAGCCACAACTGATGCCATCTGTTGGTGTCTACTGGAAAACTGACTCTAAAAATATGGCCAAACACATATTCCAGTTTTAACTTGCTTTATTCTGATACTTTGATTTCTTTGCTATTTTTAAACTCCTGGATTTCTACGCAAGAAACTTTTCTCCAGTTTGATTTGCATGTTTAAAACCAATTAAACTGCTCATTGCTATAGTTAGTAACTAAGCAGTATAAAGGGCTGTTTCTCTATTTCTCCTTAATTATCTCTTTTAGTACATCTGAAATATCATCATTATATCCTTGCACTTATTTAATCTGGATCACTTCAAACTGACAAATCCTTTAAAACCATCCAAAAATTTAATCTGTTTGCAGAACATAAAGTTGCAAACTGATTAATCCATGACTAAAAAACAAGAAGCCCAAAAAAATAAATCCAAAAGCAATCAGTAAAATATCATCTTGAGTTAAAATGTTGATCTTTTTATTTCGTTTACTCCATATATAGTTGATTTTTTTTCCAATAATCTAGACGTGAAAAATACTTTTTTTTCAAACTGTGCAGAAATCCTGCAAAACATACAAACAAACCCACACAGAAAAGATTAATTAGAAACAAGATTGATCATCTATCATTGTTAGTCCCTGGAACTAAATCCAACAGCAACCCTTTGATGTGTAAAGAGCATTGGCAACAGAGGTAAAAGAAAACTAGAAATAAAACAAGCTGTTATTACCTGAAAACAAGTTGCTTCCCATGTTGAGGTTTGACTTAACAATGTCCACATCCGAATGTTCTACTAAGTCATAAAACGAGTCTCCTTGTAGAACATCTACCTGGAAAAATATAACATGCGGGGATATTAACAAACCAACGCATATTATGAAGAAAAACAGCTAAAAGTGATGCTTAAGGACTCACCATAGACAGACCAATGTATTTAGCCACATTTTCTGACACATAAACCAGCCTGCCTTGAGCTGTGGTGACGAGGATGAAGCCGTGCAGGGCTTCCAGAAAGGCCTCATACTGCAGAGAGCACGGGGATCGTTCCCCAGCCGGCAGCCCTTCAGGATGAAAAGAAGAGTTCAGCCTTTGTTTCATCGGTTGGATCTCTGCAGATTGTCACATCTGGTATTTTTTGATGTTGTTCCTAAAGCTCTTTTAAACTGAACCTCATAGTGCTCTCCGCCATGTAGCATGAATGTAAATTAGGTGTTCAAAGACATAAGAGAGGTTTAAAGAAACTTACCCTGAAAGAGTACAGACTTTCGGATGTAGGTGCAAATGGCGGCCATGGAGTGAAGGTAAGAAAGGCGTTCCTGGTCCTCCTGGGTGATGGGAAGCAGAGAGCGCATATTCCTGATTTCACGGTTGATATGGTCTCTCCGAGCTTTGGAAGCTCCTTTGGTGGACCTGTGGGAGACCATGTTGGCTGGCATGAGAGGTGGAGGTGTAGAAATCTGCAGCTTTTCAAAAAGTTGAGCTGGTATCATAATATTTGAAAACAAAATAAAAGATTTGGCCTGAGCTGATCCAGCCTTCCTCTCCCTACGAGTTAAGGCCCACTTTAAATATCAAGGGGTTCCTATGGAAACGGCTTACATGAGAGGCTGAGTGGAGAGATGAGGGCTCTCGACACACTTAGTCTGCATGATCAGTGTCTGTCTGGGTCCATCCTCAAAGAGCCTTGGGTTTTTATAGCTGCGTGGGCTCGCACACAGAAAAGGAGGGGCGGCTGGGCTTCTCATGCTCCCTTCATTGCCTTATAAAGTGGGCGTCCTTGGAGCAGGAGTGCCCCACGTCACACCACACAGAGTGCCACAAAAGGACATTGGGATCATTCTGTATCCAACCATAATTAAAGCCAAAATCATCATTAAATAGAATATTTCTGCATAATTTAATCTAAGTTAAAAATGCATTTACCAATAGAGCTTAATATTTAAACAGCAATAAATCATTTAATTAATTTGACCAGTTTTCAGTTCTTTTATTATGCTTTTCATTTTTCTGTCAGAGTTTTGCTAAAAAGTAGCCCTAGACTTTCCAGAATCAAATTCCAATGTTTTGAAGGTGACAGAATCAACTTTGTTTAAAAAAGAAAAGCACCATTGGGTCTATAGTTTGTAAATGAGAAGGAGGACTCAAAGTTCCACTTTAGGTTTTGCAAACCATGAAGTGCAAAATGTCAGCTATAATTAAGTCAGAATCTCCAAGTTTTGATTAACTCACTACAGTGAAGAACCTTAATTTACCTTCGAGCATTTTTATGATCAGCCTACAAAAACTAGTGAGTAAAACTTAAGCAGAAAACAATATAATTTGCAGTTTACAATTTTCTTTTGCAAAGATGAAGCTGGGAAGTGTGGCGTGCATTTATTTTTCAAGTTAGAGGCAATGCTAGGTGGAAAGATAAGATTCAAACCAGTTCAGTCCATCATTTTAATGTGAAAAAGACTAATACTTGGGCATCCATCAATTCACTAAGACAAGCAGGTAAGAGGCCTGTGATTGCTCTGGAGGAGCAACAAAGATCCAAAGCTCAGGTGGGAGATTCTTTGTGGCAACTATTAATGATCTGCTCCACAAATGTAACGTTTATGAATATGAAGAAGTAACCATTCACCAAGAAACAAATAGAGAACAAACTGCTGAAAGAAGGTCAGAGGAGATGAAATACTCTAGAGCTGGGAAACATTCGCAGACTCCCATAAATGTGGTGGCAGCATCATACTGAGAAGCTGGTGAAGCTGGTATATCATGTAAAATACCTTTAAAATCTATCATCTATTTATACCGTGCATGGTGCATTTTCCTTAGAGAATGTTAAATCAGTTTTCCAGATTTCACAAACCTACTAAAAATGAAAAACATATCTGGCTGAAAGAATCAGTTCAATAAGTTTTAAATGAAGAAAAGCCTTTGAGCCGCACGCAGCGTGCAGCTGGAGGACGCGGATGAGAGGAAGGACTGACCTGGACCTACTGTTGGCTGCGCGCCGCGCGTCTCCGGACAGATGGTGAGATGTGCACGGAGAGCTGACAACACATTTGCAGGCGTTGCACCAAAGAGCCATTGTGGGGAAGATCTCTACAAGTTGTTTCCTTGGTGAGAAAAAGCTCTTAACTTTTGACGAACCGCTTAATGAACGTAAAGAGCGTCAAAACCGCAACCTCTGCATCTCCTTCCTCCGCAGCCTGCGGTTCATGCGCCTCAGCCACTTGTTCTCGCCCCTCCTTTTATAGCCCCCCAGCCCAAACCCGACACCTCTCATCCCGCCGAGAGAAAACTCCGCGATAATCTTAAATGTGACGCGATGACAGCCAACCATAGAGAGTTATATTTAGTTTAACAAGTCCTAATAATAACCGGACTGACTGGACGCACGGAGCGTCATAAAAACTCAGAGCTATTCCTGACTTTTTGAATTAAAAATGCTTCTTTCAACTTGGAAACAAAGTACAGTGGATTTTATTTTAAGTTTCTTTTCATAAAAAGAAACAGAAACAAGCTATGGAAGTTCTTATGATCTGGAAATATTTAGTGGACCCTATTTTTTTTTATATAGGGATGAAATAACTCTTGATCAGATCAGAAGGATATGAAGAAGTTCTTTTTTTCTGAACCAACATATTATTTTCTA
This sequence comes from Cyprinodon variegatus, assembly GCF_000732505.1. Classification (NCBI taxonomy): domain Eukaryota; kingdom Metazoa; phylum Chordata; class Actinopteri; order Cyprinodontiformes; family Cyprinodontidae; genus Cyprinodon; species Cyprinodon variegatus. The sequence goes on from NW_015150648.1 coordinate 147,298, forward strand.
TTTTATATATATCATTATTTTCCAGGCAGAACCAGAATTAATGTTTCTCTTTTAATTAAGGAAAGTCAAATGTTGAACTAGGAGGACATTTAGGTACTTTATGTGTCTAAAATCGTGCTTTTATTGCCTTAATTAGGTTTTTATTACTTTTAGCAAGCCTTCAAATTGCGCCATAGGGTCACAAAACGATTGGAGGTGAAAGCTAAATGTTTGAATGCCTAGTAATTATGGGTTACTATTAAAATAATTATCAAATACTTGATATATCTGGAGAGATATAACAGAGAAAATGCACTGTAAAAAAAAAATAGGCTAAATATGAAAAACAGTTCAGTTTAGAGAAACACAATTGTATCTACTGCTGCTGCAGTAGGATCTATTGGGAAAAAATAACCTAAAACATAGATAATCTGGAAATATATGTCATTTTTAAATGTCTGATTTTGCAGTTAAATAATAAAAGCATTATTCAAATAACATTCAATATTAGAGCAACACAAAATTAAATATTAATAAGCAATAAAGTAGTGGTAGATTATGTTGTGGACAACCCCAATCACCAAATATGAAGAAATATAAGGGAAGCCAGATTAGAGCTTGAAAAATAAATATAAGTCCATTGCTACTAACACATTTTCTGTTGCTTATTTTGCATGTCAGAAAAAGAATAAAGAGGGTTGTGCACATTAAAAAAACTGTCTGAATTTCACCTTGTAGATGGCGGATGGCTAATGAATCATACTTTCAGGCTCATCTTCTATCTCCTATATGTTTGGCCATGTTCAACCTATTACACTGGATTATTAGAAATCCATAATATTAGTCAATAAGATAACATAATTATGACATTACAAACATTTACGACAGTAAAATGTTTACTACTGTGTAGAATGGCAGGATGTGAGGAGGAAGAACTATTGCCCAGGACCTCATTCTGGCACAAATCACTGCTGTGAAGTGCAACTCTTTACAAGCAAAAGGATTTATTAATGCCTCTCATAATATATATGCAACAATATCAGCTTAAGGTTTTCTTGCGGCTGAAAAACAACACTGCCTTTATCTGAGAGCAAAGCCGTGCTTGAGGGAGATGTTTTCCTGCCAGATTTATGCTGAAATTCTCTTGGTTGAAAAAAACAAAAACAGAAAAACGATGAGAATTAAAAAAGAATGAAAAAAAAAAAGACAACAGTTTAAGGACTATACTTTTAAAACATCACGACAAAAGCACCAAGTTGATTACCTCACAGAAACAGGTTTATCAAAGATACATGCAGGTAAACATGCTTTAGGGGATGTGTGAACCAGTCAAATCACTTTGTCTGCAGACTAATGGCTCTAAAAAAAAAAGTTGAATGTTGATCACAATAAAAAACTAGAAGTCATCTGTAAAAGCAGGAAGCCATCAGCGGCAATAATGGAACAAGTAGCATTGGGCAGACATCAGTCAGCCGAGTTAAAAGGTCCATGAAGTTCCAAACTGATCTGATCCATCCCCCTCATCTCAGCAAGGCTGTCACTTCTGTCATAATAGCAACAGACTAAATAAAAAGTCTGCTTGAATTATTACAACTGAATATTTCTATTGATTGATTGGCTGCTGTCAAAACTGTATGTTACAGCACTTAAAAATATAAACATGCAAACTCCTGTTCAAATCAACATCGGTCATCAGGTAACTAGACTTAAACCATCGTGGTTCTGCAACAATTTGCTTTGTAACAGGAGCTGAGTGCATGTGTGTTAACAGCTTAGTCATTAGTATTTTCTTCCTCACCTAGTTTGTACATTTAATCTAATTATTTTAATTCACAGATCTTACCGAATTAGTTTTTTCTTTGGCCTAACTTTTTTTTTCTTCAACAGCAGTTGTTTAAAATGTACCCATCACTTACCTGTAATTATTCTAAACACCGGTGTCTGCAATAATCACATTAGCAAACAATTGCTTTATCAGGCCTCTTTTCCAGTTGATATGGATCATTTCATTATCATGGTCACTTCCAGATCATACGATTGGGAAAGGGGCTGATGCTTATCATTATTTGATAATGCTGGGTGACACACTGGTTTCCAGTAACCCTGAATTAAAAGTGGTTTAATTAGTGTTGAATAGTTTGGTACTCTTACAACAGGATCTACAAGAAAAAGTCTCACTCAGTACAGAATAATTTAGTCTGAAAATGTCAACCTTGATTTATTGGATGGATGAAGTCTGAAGGCCAATCATATGGCTATGTTTCAGGTAAAACGGTTTGTTTTTCATTAAATCTTTCAAATAATTAACACAGAAACTAAGCTATTATTGTGTTAGTTGTTTTTATGAACTCGTATATACCATGTAATGATTAAACTGATTTAAAGAACAGCAGGCCTATGTATAGCACTGTTCTTATTGAAACAGATCACCTATTTAACATCTGCTGGAGCCGAGGTTGGTCTATTCAAAATTTGTTAAACTCTCTGACTGACTTAATTGGATTTAGGGTCTAGCCGGTCCTGGGGCATTAGAATAGCCCAGGAACAGAGCATGATTCCCCCTTAAAAACTGTCCTGTATTAAGCTCTAGTTTTCCTTGATCCCCACAGCATGTTGCTGCCACTATCAGAATCAGAAATACTTTAATAATCCCAGAGGGAGTAAAGATAAAAATAGAAAATAAAAAAAGAGATAAAATATATACACATATAGCTGTATATCTATATGCATATGTAAAAACTGAGTCCAAGTAAAGTGAAAATCCAAGTAAAGTGATACTTGGCGTGCAAAAATAGTGCATAAATGTAAATTACAGACAATTACAAACACTACTATGTTTCCCTGTGGGCATGGAGGGCTTCCTTTTCAATTGGATGTGTGAATCTCTGGTTGGAACAATAAAGTAGTGGAACATCCAAAGAATTATTGCTCATAGTTATAATAATATATGTTTAACTGGCTGGCTTAGCAACGATCTAAATAGGTTTTACTGTAAAAAAATAAATCTATATATATGTATTTATTTCTTAAAACAAGTTTAACTAAAATATACATGTATATTTTTATATTTCAATCTTTAATGGACTAGAACTACAGTAATTTAAAGTCTAATCCTGCCAAACATTCAGTGTTGTAAATGTTTCCCCCTCACATCTTAATCAGTTTTGCTTTTTTTTTTGTCACATTTAAATGTTTTAGATCATTCAACAAGTTTTCAATTGATGTACCGAGAACATCAGGGAAAACAAACGATCCAAACTAGAATTGGTCATGTGAAAAATTATGTAGCTCTTTTTTTAAACCATGAATTAACTGTTTTTTAACCAGATTTTTAAATTCAGTCTTTCACAGCCTCAAAGCTGCCTTACACAGAATCACTAGGATTGAATTTTTCTGATAAAACGAGGCAGGTCAGGAGATTTGAAAAGAAATAAATTCAAGAGCAATCTCTGTAACCTATTTCAGACTGGTAGATGTCAAAGCCGTGTTTAAGGCTTTAGGGCTCCAGGAAAGTCAAGTGAGAACCATTATTCACAAAGGAGAAAACGCGGAACAGCGCTTAACCTTAAATAAGGAGCCATCAATTTTACTCTCTTGTGACCTTAAGCTCAGGTTAATCGATCAGAACAATGATCTGAAACACCAGCAAAATCCATCTGAAGGGCTGAAGCAACAAAAGTAAAGGTTTGGGAGAGGCCTGATCAAAGCCAGGATTTACATATGACTGAGATGGTAGGAGGGTTGATTTTAAATGGCTTGTTTAAATGACCCTATAATGTCACCGAATTCTCATAACTTTTCAAAGTTAAAAAAAAAAAGATAGGAAACCTATTCCTCTGTACATATGCAAGGTAGTTGTTGTGACCGACGGTTGCAAAACCCTTTTATAAATAAAACCATTGCTTTTCAAAATTTTCTGCAATCGAAAATCAGTTTCATTTAAAAATATGCTTTTTTCCTATTTAAATAGCTTATTTTTTATATCAAAGTTGCATTTGAATTTAAAAAAAAATCCTTTTCACTACACTCTATTGTTTGTATTGTGGTTATATGAAATAAAACATCCATTCAGTAAGTAACCAAGTGAATATAGCAAAAAAAATAAGAATGTTAGTTTTTTTTTGTTTAAGGTATTAAGAAAGGAAAGAAAAGCCCTCCTCTGTCTCCATACTTAAACTTTGGAGTCAACATCACTCAAATCTTCCAGAAAATAACTATTTGCTGCATCGCTGCTTAGTTTATCAAGGAGCTTTTTGAGGCAGTGAGCTTTGGGAGTTTGTTTTCCAAAAACTTCAGCTGTGCTCGCATTAGTCACCCAATTAAACCCCTGCTGGAGGAGAATTAAGCTACAGGTCTGTAATCATGACGCATTGAGGCTGAGCAACACTGTCGCTTGCACTAAATTGGATCCTTTCGCAGATGAATAGATTATGGGTTTCATACAATATGACAACAAAGTTGGCATTTTATAAAAAATCTGTCACTCATCCAAAAAGAGTTATATTTGTGAATATGACATCTAAAGGGAAGGCAGCTTTTCCCCAGTTTTGCTTAATAAAAATAGCTTCTAACAGCTTTCTTTCCCTTATCGTGAGTTTAATGTAAATTGCTGGTAATTATAAATTCTCCTTCACTACCTCTGTTGTGAAATTCCCAATTTGGTGACCCCACAGTGCTGGGAGCAGAGAACTAGAACTTGAGTGAAGGAACTGGACAGTGATATGGGTGGACAAGACAAAACAAATCACTCAGGACAAATCCTTAGCCGTACTCTCAAGTGCCGGTGGGATCATTTGAGTCCTGGGGGGAAATTAGAGAGTAATTTGCCCGAGTGTCTCCCCACATTAGCGCCTGTGTTTTTGGGCTGAGCAAGGCTCCGAGGCCAGACGAGGGGGACCCGGTGCAGCCCCGCTTCCTGTGCGCGGTGGGACCAGGCGGGACAGGGTGTCTCGGCTGCCTCACTTTAAGCTGACCCTCCGTCTGTGGCTTGCACTTAACGCAGCAGATAACGCTGGCTTTATAGCACACGGCTGGTGACAGACAGGATCAAACTGCCAGGCCACCGCTGAATGCTGGGGTTCAGGGTTAGACATGATGAGGCCTCTATCTAAGCAGCCGCTCGCACATCATTAATGACCAGTTAGGGGGTGGGTGACACCATGACTACATGAAGTACCCACAGAAGTAGACGGTTGGGGCTATCAGACAGACTGGCTGCTGGAGTAGATGTTGCTGCTTCTCAGCAGGGAGGAGAAGTTCTGCTTGAAAAGGGTTTAAAGGTGCTTTTGTTCTGAAACAGAAAGATGCAGTCTATATAACAGCAGATTTAACTAAGTTAAGAAGAAACAGAACAGGATTTATCAAGTTTGTATTTGCAGTTAAATTTCTCTAAGAACTTAGAGGAGGGGTTTCTGTGTTTAATATTTCTAAAAGAGGCTGTATAATTTATGTTTTATCCTTTCCTTAAGATATTTTTGCCTAATTTCTAAAGATCTATGGGAAGAGATCTAATTGCACTTGAACTGTGGGCGTGAAAATAAGACATTTGTTGTTGTAAAGGTAATATAACTTAAAAAATAAAACTAGGGTGGTGATTTTCTTTCTACTCACTGTATGTATCTGAACATTTTAGTCAGTAAATTAAATATTTAATCAAAAAATAACAGCTGGTGTAACTAGACCTTTGTCTGAAATAAATTCATTTCCATACAGCTTTTCCTGATCTACCAGTCCTGACAACCTGTAGGAAATTTTGCCCCATCCGCTACTTTTAGATGGGAAACTTAAGTGACCTTTCTTGCACCTGCGGCCAACTTTAAGTCATCTTAAACTATCTCAGTAGAACTCTCAATATGACCCAGATTATGTCATCCATCACCTTTTTTATTTGTTATTCTTGAAACTTTCCTGGCTTTGAATCAATTATTTTTCCTTTTCTTCTGAATAATAAAAAAATTCCATAAAGAGGTTTTTGCAGTAGCAAACCTGACTTGGATAAATACATTCTGAATTACTTCATTCTCAGCCAGAGATTGCACTGTTTTTGTTAAAAATTCACAGGTCCTTTTTGAATATTTGAAGAATAAAATTAATCATACCTGAACTTTTTTTAAAAGGGTAAAATTCTTAATTCCTTTTACCTATTTTGTCTTTGTATTTTTCATCTTGTCTTTTTGAAGTCCTGTGTTGAATTTTCCAGCTTAATCACCATCAGTTATTTTTTAGACCTTGAAAAATGCACAAAAACTTCAACTGCATAGAAAGGTGGAAGGAAACAGACATATGCTTTAAAATTTTTTTTTTTTTTATAAAACGGAAGCCTGAAAAATGTGCTTTTGTATTTAGGCTAGTTTATTCTGTTGTCCCAAAATAAAATCGAGTTCAACCAATTTCTTTCATAAGTCGTCAAAAAAGGGAACAGAGTTTGCCTCTATTAAATAGATCCAGCTGTTCTGTGAAGGCTGCAAAAGTTGTTTCTTACAAAACATTGGTGAATAAAACGCTAAGGATGATGAAACACAGCAGCCTGCAGATGGAGTTTTAAGCTTGGTTAGGTTATAGACCCATAATCTAAACTCTGAACTTCCCAAAGCCTCTTTTCACTTTATGATTATGGAATAATTTGAATGGATGTACATGTAAAATCCCAGTTGAACCATTGAAGTGTTTTGTTATGGCAAACTTATTCTCCTGCTAAACATTGTCAACCTATACAGAAAAAATATTTAAACATTACATACTTACTAGGGCTGCAACTAAGGATTATTTTGCAAATCGATTAATCTGTCGAGCCAAATGTTTAAGGTTCCTTAAAGAAACATTTTTGCTAATTTTTTACATGTGAAACTTAAACTTTTCGACCTGAGGAGTTGTGGATAGTACGGAAGAGGATTAGGGCCACTGAAAAAAAAAGTTAACTTATTTTTAAATTTTATTTCAGTTTAATATGGGAAAAAATACAGAATTCTGACTTTTTTTCTCAGAAGTCTGACTTTTTTCTCAGAATTCTGACTTAAATCTTAGAATTTTGGATCTTAATGTAGATGGGCACCATGAAGGAAGAGATGTGGGAGCACTCCGCTTCAATCACAAAGATGTGAATTGTTTGAGGTGGCCAGTGACACATTGGTGGAAAATGACGGAATTAGGCAACTTTTTACGTGCCCGAGGGGTCCCCTCATTAATGGAGGAGCAGAAGGTCATTAAAACAAGAGAGCTAGTCTCTAAAACAGACATGGCTATGGCTTGATGCTAACATGTTTGTTACCTGTCAGAATTCTGAGAAAAAAGTCAGAATTCTGAGAAAAAAGTCAGAATTCTGAGATTTAAGTCAGAATTCTGACTTTTTTCCCATGTTAAACTGAAATAAAAATAAAAAAAATCAGTTAACTTTTTTTTTTCAGTGGCCCTAATCCTCTTCCTTAGGATAGAGTATATTGACAAGACGAAAACATTTTTTTTTCTTAATCTTAAATAGAAAATGTGTACATATTTTTTTTTTTTTACAATTTTGGTATAAGTATTGCTCTAAGTAAGTTTCTCTGTCAGCTAAAGTAATGTTTTAGAGTCTACATACTCCAGTAAACGATTCATCGATTACTAAATTAGTTGACATTTATTTCAATAATGGATTAATTGATTTAGCCCTAATACTGACCTTTTCAGTCCAAACTCGTGCTCATGCTGAACAAACATAATAAAAAAAATCCTCATGACAACAAAAATAATCACCTTTAAGTGTTTTCAATTTATTATTGATACACTTATAAAGCATATTGCACAGGAGGTCCTGCCGACCCTTTTCACACAAAGAATCCCCTTTGAAAACAATTGTGAAAAATAAAAACAGAATAAAGAGCCAATGCAGTTGTAAAAAGAACACAAACACCCCATACTTTGTTCGTTTTTCCCAGACCATGTTAAAGAACACACTAGCTGTCAGATATACCCCCCACCCCCCAACCCTTAAGCTTGTCATAATGTTTAAAAAAAAGCACAACAGGAGAATCATAAACTGCAATTTTTGCATTACAAGTGTAACCACAGCATATGTCTGAGCATTACTGGAGACATCCCAGGTACTTCTTTTGCCTCTGCTTTCTTTTAGTGTGTACTTCTTCTAAAGAACAAATATCCCCGTCATTCAGAATCTTCAAAAGGCAACAAGTCTTCATATTTTAACTTTCATACTATTTTAGACAAAAATGGATATCTCTGTTTTGCTAGCAGTCATACGATGTCATAAAAGGAGATTTACTTTCTTTATGCAAACAAAATAGGCTTACATGTGATTTCACTGCTTCATTATTTCTATAATCCTCTAAGTAAATGTATTAGGTGTACATGTTTGTAGTGCAAGAAGCATAGGACTCGCTGGGTCACATTGGCACTGCTGGTCTGTAAATAAAGTGTGAACTGGTACGTGTGTAGGCTCACTTCTCAAAATCTGAAGTCTACCTTGGCAAAAAGCAGCATCAATGTCTCGTCTGTGTAAGATCAGAAATGCCACAGTTGGCTATAGTGCAGTTATCTGATGACTCCAAGCTGCAGCTTACAGATTGTTTAGGACTGCTTCTGTTTTGTAAACATTTAAACGATGGCTGTCAGAGGTGTTAAATCTTCATGTTCAGGAGTCAAGAGCCTTTTTTCGATTTCCCTTGCATGCACCATGTTATGCAACCGGCACTCATGATTATGTGATGCAAAATGCTTTAAAATTAACAATAGCATAAATAACTGGTAGATCACATACTGAAAACTCTGTGTTAATACTTTAACATACTTTTTATCAACATAACAGCATTTGGAGCAGAAAGGAATCTCCAATCATCCCTCTGAACAGTCTCTTCTGATCATCGGTTTTCTGTAAGCATTTTAGTTCCCAGACTAAGATTGTCTTTATGTCTTGTAAATCATTTCTCTCTTAATTTCCTCACCTGTTATAATACATTATTAACCTAAAAAACCAGGTGATCAGCTAATTTCACTTTTTCGTAGAAAAAAAAAAGATAAAATGACCTGCTCCATATAAGAGTCCAGGATGCCGTGCATTATATAAGGACTCATGTGGCATTTTTAAGAGAATCCTATAAACTTAAGAGATTAAAATCAAATATGATTTAGTAAGAATTATTATGCCACCAGGGATTTTGGTTAAATCAATTATTCCTTAAAACATTATTTTGTTTGTTCCTGCTGAATACATGAACTCATATTAAAGTATGAATCTTTCTAAAAAGTGTAAGAATTTGCAGCTGCTATTTTAGGGCATAAATTCAAGTGGCCTCACTGTAGGAGCAAACTGATGCATGTCAAGACAGAAAGCAAAGCTTCTCTTGGTCCCTAAGGTAGGGTGGATGATGCAGCCATGAGGCCTGAGACTGGATCTATCTAAAGTTTAGAGGCTATCAAATCCAGTCAGTCTACACGACTGGATTTGATACTGAAGTTGGAGAAAAAAATGGAGGAAAAGGGGAATAACTCTTCTAGATCTTCTAGCCAGTTAATCCTCATATTCAAATAATACAGAATGGCTCTCTATTTTCAGAGCTTTAGGACAGATGTGACTTTCTGCGTCTTCTGATCACAGATCAAAAGCAAATAGAGAAATGATTCAGTATAAGACAAACTGTACACTGTCCTGCTTCCACATACTCAATGTGGTTTACTAAACAACATTCAGGAGGAAAGAAACAGCTACAGCAAGGCAGGAAGAATGGCATTGCACAGTTTGTTTTGGTCTTTTTTCTGGGATGTCAACAAAAACTATTAACTTGGTGTATTCAGCCTCATTTTTTAAATGAACAAACGGTTCCATTCTAAGCTTCTTTAACATTTTCTTCCTTTGCTTTCGCTCTGTTTGATAGATTAAGCATTCTGAGGGTGCCTCTCTGAAAACTGTAGGATTGTCTACAAAAAAGAACTTGTGTCAGTATATAAGTGATGATCTCCTTAAAAGATGTTTTTCAACCTTTACGCACACACAAAAAAAATGTGTATATCTGCACTTCTGAATGATCTCATCTGCATTTGATATTGAAATCCTCTAAAGTTAAAGAGGTTAGGCAGCAGGTTCATTACAATATCTTTGCAACTTCAGTGTAAAGAGTTTCTTTTTTTTCCTGTGGGGACTAGCAGGTGTCGAATGTATAGGTGTTAAAGACCCAATGAGAAATACTTTAGAGGGAGGTAGATGTCCTTGATTATTTTACAGCTTTCTTTAGCCGTCTTGTAAATCATTTAGGTGCCACTTTAAAGCAGCAAAGAGGCTTTCATGTTGTAGAGAAATAACCCAACCAGAAAGAAGAGAAAGAAAAAGGAAAAACAGACGTTCTGCAAGCAAAGCACTCCTGGATTATAGTCCTGAATATTCTTTGTCCTTCTCTGAATGTGAGAATGTTTATTGATTGAGCTTAAAGCTCATTATCACTCATTATCAGTCTTTTTTTTATCTGTAACAGGTTGTTTCTTCAAGGAGCTTGACATCTTCATGACATCTTCAAAAGAAGTTATTTCTCAACACCTTTGGTTGAAATATTTGTCAATTCCTGTGCTTCAGTTTGGAGGTTGCATGTCTATGATTATCATAGGCTGATTGGGCTCCTAGAAGGGCTAGAAAGAAGAGGGAAATCTGAATAAGCATCATCTCCCACAACCAGAGTGTCAAGGATTAAAACATATCCTTAGGCAGGGCAAGGCCCATGTGTCCACTGAAGTTTAACGCCCAGGACAGCTTAGTCAGCAATGAGTTTCCATTTGAAGAATGCAGAAAATAAATCAGATGCAGTCTTTGAAGTTTTAGTCAACGAGGAAGATTCAAAAAGGTCCAGCTTTTCCGAAACAGAGTCCTGGTTTCCGTTTCATTTGCAGCTGCATCAACCATGCGAGGAGAAGATGGGTCTGCTGATGTTGCTGTTGGTCGTCATGGCCGCCAGCTCCCATCTGAGGTAAAGACAGGAGAAAGATTTGCTTGTGTTTTTACAAAATGTGATTTTTGCTGAAAAAGAGAAACTGGTTTTTATTTCGGCTGTAATCACAACATCCTGTGAAGGACGTTTAGCATCTTCGCATATTCCTTAACCACCATTAGTCACTTTCTTACCCATTTCATTTTACAAAATGTCATACATTTTACCATAGATATATTATGGAACACAGACTGATTTTTACACAAATAATGAAATTAAATAATCATTTTCCACATCCCTACAGCTCTGGGCATTATTTAATCTTAATCTTCTATCCTGGAATTTGTTTTGTTTTCTCTTACAATTTTGAACAAAAAAACATATTCTAAAATATAGAAAAAGTTGCAAACCTACTGCTGTGCCGCCCTCATCACCTCCTCTAATTCATCTAAATAAAGAGGCAGGCGTTTGGAACAAACCGACTGTAACATGAGCACCAGGAGCAGAAGCTGAAAACAGGGTCTAGCGTTGACCTGATGACAGGTCAGAGGTTGAGCTGCAGATTGTTATCACTGGCTCTGGTTTCACACTCACTCCCTCTCAACTGCTTTGTTCGTTTTTTTGTTGTGAGCACGTGTGTTTAAGAGAGGAGATTGGCACTGGAGTTGGGGATGCCACCGCGAGGCAAAAGGGAGTTAACTAAAGTCTTGTGACCCCAACTGGAAACCCCTCTAAGGGTTAGAAACACAAATGCAAACACCAAAGCTGGGAGCATGCAAGGTGGTAGTGATGATGCAAGAGAAATGAAAGGTTAAGAGGCGTAATTAGTATCAAGTTCCGCTGGACAAACGTGAAAAAAAAAAAAAAGAGAGCAGACGGTCGTAGTTTTAGACACACTTGCCTCAAAAAGTGCAAGCTACAATTAGGCTAAGATAATTAATCTCTAGTTAATTTCAACATATTTCTCAGTTTAATTCTTGTTCATGTTATTACATTTTCAAATTTCAACTTTGTAGATAGATTAGATAGAAAGGTGGAGAGATGGATACATAGATTAAATGTTTTATTCTTAACATTTTTGAAAATACTTTAATCTCTGCATAAGAGCCCCCAAAACACAAAAACGACTTTAAAATTATACTAACCAATTAACATATATACACCTCTCCAAAATTGTAGGTGACCGCAGACAGGAGGCCTCTGATTGGTCAAATCTACATCCACTCTACACTATGCGTATTTCCTGCTTGGTACCTTACCATTTTTTTTTTTTACTGTATGACCGTCATGGAAAGCGACTCGTGAAGTTGGACCAGCTAGAAGAGCGAGGTGCGCAAGAACGCTAGGACCCTTTTTCCACCACGATCCCTGCTCTTTTTCGCCCTTATGTCCCTCCATTGTCGCACAAACTTGCCCCGACTTCCTCAATGCCTCGGGAGTATCTAGACTCACAGCTAATTCGTGATCATCTCTTTTGCATTGTGGCGCGGAATAACATAGCGCAGACCACGCTTCAATATTGGGCATAAATCAAAAATATCTGTGACAATTTCACCACGACAGACTTCTGAGGGAGTATAACCAGCCCTTTAGTCCTCGAGGTGGCCAACCCGTTTTTCAAATCCAGCCTGTGGTCCTTTGCCGCATTTCTCTCCCCCTCTCTCGTACTACTCGTCCTACTTTCCTGTCAGACTACAATGACTACAAAAACCAATTGTGGTTATGCGTTTGGATGATCTGAGTTTGACTGTATGGTTCTATTGGAACAAATCTGAAGTGGATCCATTTGTCTTTTAAAGATTTAATACTTTTTTTTTTCCTGTATAAATGCTGCATAAATAACTGAATACAAATTAAATGTAGATATACAGGATGTTGTGTCATATTTGTAGCAGAGCATTGCCAGTCAGCTGGCTGAAAGAAAATTTATGGGCATTAACATTGTTGAACTAATTGTCTAATCTACCTAAGAAAATGGGCCAAATGATCTCGATATATATAATATTATATATATATATATATATATATATATATATATATATAATAATATAATACTCATACTGAGGGAGCAGAATGACAAAACATAATATTCTGTTTAATAACCAAGGGAAGACTAAAACTAATTTTGATTTAGCAACACAGAGTAAAATAACAATGGTAACAAAAACATTTTTTTGTTGTTTTTTTTTGAGTTAGGTGAAACTATAGGGACACCATAAAACTGTTTTGTTCATACAAAAGGTTGTTTTGTAAAAATCTCAAGAGAAAACGCAGAACCTTTCCTGTCTTTCATTACTGGGTGAACTGATTAATCCAGGTGTGTCTGACTAATCCAGGCACCCCTGGATTAATCAATTCATTCAGTAGGAAAAAAAGAAAACAAAAGAGCCGCCTTAAGTTCAAGAAGTAGCGGAGTTGTGCCTGGAGTCCATTATTTCACTTTCCTTGCTGCCACTATGTTCTAATACGTTTACATTTTTATACGTTGACCAGTTTTTTTATCTTTATTCTTCCATACAATGAAGAATCATCTGCATGATGCAAAAAGGTACAAGGCTCACACTAAATACGTCACAGCCTGCATTACTGTTTCTTTATGATTATTTGATTCCTTTAAAAAACAAACTTCCGTTTTTAGCTGAGGTATAATTCTGCGTAAAATGTACATTAGTACGCCGCAATGTGAATGAAGGATAATGAGCCATAATTTCCCTTTCTGATAAATTACCTCATTACTGAGAGTGACAAGCATAATACAAACAAAAGGACCAAAAATGTATCGATTGAGTGAAAAAACAGAACTAACGAGAGGAGGATGCATCTCTGACCTGATATCATGTGGGAGTCCTGACTGCTCCAGACTGTACTGAATAACAGCTATTTTGCATAATGTCTTCAAATTGGGGCCTGCAAAAAAGAGAGAAAGTGAGTCAGAGCTACTAATTATACTCACACTAGATTTCAGCTGCGGGAAATCAATCTGATACTGTGTTATACACATTTAAAAATCATATATTTCTTCTCTATGGAGTACAATAGATAGAAAACCGGAAACAGAAACAAACAACGAGGTTTACATACGAGGGGAATGACGCAAGTGTGAACTCATCTTGTTACAAATCTGCCTTCTAAATTTACCTACAAACTTCCTCTTAGTATCCTCGTCATGGCTGTTTCACCATATGCTCACTGGTGAACAGAGTGAGGACACACGTGACTGGCACTGGGACGTGTATGGCACAGGGGATGCCACTGGGTACAGCCGGTCCCTGTGCAAGCCCACCTACACAAAGCCAAACTGTGACCAGAAAGCCCTACAAGCTAGTCCTATGCAGGCAGGATATATGACTATATTTGGCTGTCCATTAGACGGATGTGCCTGCTGTGAAAGCACAAAGCGGGGCCAAGGCCAAGGAGTCTGGTGAGAAATGAAGCTGTGCCATAAGAGGGCAAAGTATCAGAATTAACTATTTTCAGTCTAGTTTTGCTTTTTCTAAACTAATTTTCAGCTTCTAAAATAACCATTATTAAAGTTAAGGACATCTGAATGTGTTTGATAGAACAGGTTTTTAACCAACAGAATACAAGCGGAAGGAAGAAAAAAACAAAAATACAACAAGGATACTCACTGAAGTCTAAAATGTACAAGTCTGAATGATCCATGAGATTAAATTCATCCCCCATTCCTTGCTCTGGGCAGGGGCTGTAAAGAGAAAAAAAAAACAATTTCAGTGGGGTTAGAGAGACCCTTACTTCCTGCTCTCACAGGCATGACCCAAACTTTTGTTCCAGAATGTATTTACAACTTAACTCTTTGACAGAAACAATTGTAGGACCGGAAACACAAAATTACCAGCAGTGTTTCACCTGCTGTCTTGTTTAATCTGCCGCTTCTTTAAATGGGGACTCCCAGATTATTGCCAATGAGCACAAGTGGTCACAAATCTCCTTATCATGAATGGGCATGATTTAAGCCCACAGGAAGTGGAGCGCCGCAGTGAGACGGCAGGCTGGTCACTGCTGATAGACTCCCAGACCCGTGCAGTCGATGATATCACTGCACATCTGTTTCCTGCCACAGCTAAGAGCGCGCACACATACACACACCTGTGACCCACCTGAACTGCTGCAGTCCAACTCTATTTAGGTGTTAGTTTGAAAAAATTAAGATAATGAAAAACCTGACCATGTGTAACGATACATAAAACTAAATATATCTGTAACAAATAGCCTTGAGCCTGAGGGAGTTGATTTATTTTCTAAAGGCAATATTTTATGTGTAGTAGATCTCCCCTCATAACCATTTTACAGATACAATAACAATATACGGAGACCCGTCTAAATAAGATGAAAGTTCACTTGACACTTTCACACAACCCGGAGGAGACATTCACCCAGACCTGTGCCATCACTGAGCATTTAAGAGGCCATAAATGTATATCACACAGAAAAACACAGCCAAGAAAAAGTCTCAACGGAAGCTTTACAATTCCTTGGAAAAGCTTTTAGTTTCACATTTCTTCAACACCACAAGCTCAACTATGTTTGATGAGGATCTTATGTGATAGACACGAAATATTCACAGTTGACATGGATTTAAAAGGTAAAGTTTAAAATTCAAGTTTCATTATTTTGTTTTCTATTCTGTAATGCATCACGAGAATAATAAGGGACTAACCAGAGACCCTTAGAAGCACCACTCTAAACACATTTTAACACATGTTCAGTGTAATTGTATTTTTCTAACAGGTCCTTGTCCCACATCTCCTTCATTATCTTTTTGCCAATCAATCTCTATTCTCTTCTGCTGTCCTCCCCGTCGCATCTCCCTTTCGCTGCGTGTTCAGGATGTTGTAAGGGTTTTACGTTGCTAATCTTCCTTAAACAAACAAGGTAGTGGACTTAAAGCAGCTAGGAGAGGTGCTGAGCACGAGCACGGTCGTCCCAGGGGGCCAGATGGGGAAGTCATTACGGCCCCCCCGCCCTCAGGAGGTGACCCTCTGCACATTATAAGAACACCCTCTGCTTCTAGAGATAGTTGCAACATCACTCATTTAAGTATGGTTTCTGTTGGTGTGCTTTTGCAAAAAAACAAAGAAAAAAAGCAATAAATTGGAGAAGCGAATGTCACAAAAACACATCTAGGCATCAATAATCTGAGAGTGGTGACAAAAAAAAAAGTTATTATGGTTCCAACATGAAACAATAAATGTTCTTGCTGGCCAATCTTTAGAAGCTGACAGGTTGTCAGGCCTACACACAGACTTGACAATGCATTGACATTCACCCCTAAAGACATTTTAGAAAAATGAACTTGAATGGATGTGGACAGTGAGAGGAAGCGGACTGAGATGCTTGAAGAGGATACATGGTTTTAAAATGTATTTTTCCAAATAAAAAACTTAAAAGGTTTAGCAATCATTGGACTCAGTTGCAAAGATGCCAATCTTTTGGGCTATGTCTCTACCAGCTTTGAAACCAAGGGTCTAAAACTAGAGCCTTTTTTTAATAAAATTGTTCAATCTGTATGAGGATTGCATCAGGTGTGCAGCGTTTTCCAAGTCCTAGTCTAAATGCATATAAATACTTATGTCTCTTTGACTGGGAAATTAAAACAGATGAATAGGCATTGTTTGGAACCATTCTATAGCGGCTCCTACAATAGGTTTAGGGTTATCCTCCAGCTGAAAGCTAAACCTCTGCCCCAGTCTCCGATCTTAGCATCCTCTAGCAGATTCTCCAGGACTGCTTTGTATTTAGCTCTATTTGGAAGCTCATTGGAATAGAAAGGACACTATAGAAACTCGGGTGAGCTTTCTTGTTACTGCTATATAAAAACATACAAACATAGGATGAAGCTGTCACTATCTTGTTTCACCATGTGGATGGTGAGGTTATGGGAGTGTGCAATGTTGGTTTTCTGTTAAACAAAAGGCTATGTATGGATGCTTCTGTTCTCACCTGATCAGAAGACATTACATCATACTTTCAAAGACCGAACATTACTTCATCAGATGGACGTTCACATTGAGCCTGGTTCTGCTATTCGAGGTTTTTCCTCTCCACTTTCACTGCATGCATGACGTGATGGGTTACTGTAATCATAGCCAAAATGCAAGCGAATATCTACAGTTTCCAAGTGGTCATCCAAGAGGAGTGCATCCTGCAAGTCAATGCCTCTGTGCAATCAACAGGTTTCCTTTAGACAGAAAACTTTTTTTCAGTCTTTGTTTTGATTGAATTGTCTCTGTAAAACGCACCCAGGTGACATGTGATCTCAAGTGGCAGTATATAAATAACCTGAATTGAAATAGATTTTCTATTTTTTTGTGGACAAACCCTGCTTTAATGTTCTCCTAAACTTACTCCTTGAAATGTCTTTGGAGCTCCTTGTTTTTTATTGAACTGTTTATTCTTTAATACACTCTTAACCAACATCTATAGCCTTCAGAGAAAAGCTGGATATTTTTTTTTTTTTACCAACATTTAATTTTACAGAACTAGATTTAGGAATCACTGGGGGGGTGGGTAAGTTAAATAGATTTAAATAAACAATTCTTTGTGCAGTTAATCAAAACACCAAGTGTTTGAAAAGTTTTTCTTTTGAAGCCCAAGATGTGCACATATTGATATTGCAATAGTGACTGCAAATTAATAAAATGTCAGGTTCTAGAGGTAAAACAAATTAGCATCTATATGTGAAAAGCACACCACAGTAGTTGCGAACTACTGTGCAGACTCATTTGGAAGAGACGTTACGGTCTATAGATGCTGACATGTGAAAGAGTGCAGATAAGAGGATGTTTTAATAGTAGTAATAGTGTTAACAAGCCAGATGAAGACTACATCCTCTAGGATAAAGGTTTCTCACTTGCTCATGGATAATGTCATCTGGGGTGTGAAATTCAGCAGCGTATTGGGGGGATTTATACTTTATTGGTTGCCACAAAAAGGAAGAGAATTGATTAAACTCCAAAGGCGGAAGAAAGCGAGGGGGTGATGGTGGATGCCTGATAGACTGGTGGCACTAAGAAGCGGGAAAGTCACAGTGTACGACTTTATGTGACATCCTGGTGTTTGATGGGCCACTTTGTTACTTGATCAGCAAAGTATCAGTATGTGTGAAAGTGCTCCTCCCCCTGCAGCGGCACTGGTTCCCAGTCTGAAAGAGGCCTGGGTGATGCTGCTCCCCCCGCTAAAACAACACTGGTTGCTATTTCAAACAACACTCACTAAGGGCGTCTAATCACCTAATTGCCAGCTCTTGCATTGCCTGCTCCACCTAATTATCTTCCAGACCAAAACCAATGCCTCGGGACAGTAGAAGAGAGTGCGAAACTGCTACCCTAAAATGGATGAGGAAATGTCTCAGAGTCTGTCAAGGAAAAGAAACAATAATCATTCAAACTAAAAAAGACTTTCAGAGAGAAGAAATGAAGAAAAGTTACCTAGAAAAGACTGAAATCTCAGTTTTTTCTATGTACTCTTCAAATGATAACCCTGTCTCTTTTATAATAATGTTTTTACTATCTTCATTGGCCATATCCTCATTCTTAGACTGATATGATCTGCATCCTTTTCCTTTCTCTCCTTTCTTTAAAAACTATTATTTTTCTGAACCCCCAAACCCACAGGAACTCATCACACACAACAACTTCCTGCAAAGGACCTTATCAGGACAGCCAGATGTGCCTTCAAATTATTTCAAAGACCCTATAGAGGTTCTGTAAATTCCTGCAAGTGCTCAAAAAGGTTGGAGTAAGGCAGAATAAGACGTCGGAAAAGAATTCATTCAGTGTGTTCAGTCGCCTGCCAAGCTGCTTTCCCTCCTTTCTGGAGATTTTTCTTTTCTTCTAGTCCATCAACCAGGACACAGGGGGTCATTTGGAAAACCACATGACTATCAGTATTTATCAACACAGGGGGCTCCTATCCTACCATGCAGGACAAGTAAAACATTAGAGATAAAGTTTTAAATGACAGAATCTATAATAATGTCACCCTAATGGAAGGACTTTTTAAACATCTGCAATAATTCCCACTAAACAGGAGAATGACCTGAGCTTTAAATGTTCCAGACTGAATCCAACATAAGTTATCTGAAATTGATAGATTAATCCCTCGTGTCTTTCAGGGCTATCAGTGCCCCCTCCTGGGTCGTGGCTGGACAGTGGATTAGGGCCTTTAGCTGTCAAGACCTAAACCCCATGCAGAGGTTGAGACACAAACTACATCAGTCCTGCAGGGAGAGACGCCTGACTTTAGATTAGACAAAGGGGATACCAGCCCAAAACAAGCACTTATCTCGAATTTCAGCCACTGTGGATGAAGGCGGCTGGTGAAGCTGAATCAGAGAACTGGGGGTCCAGAAGGAAAAGAAGACCCTTCAGTCACAAATTTCCCAATAGCCTTTAAACAGTCCGTACTTGGACATTAGGGAGATGAACACAAATGCTCACCATGTTTGCATATTTTTATTTTTTTTTTGTTAACCAATTAAAAGATCACATGTTGTTTGGCTTTGCATGTCTTTGTGTTTGTAAACCAGATAAATCTCAATACATTTTGCTAAGGTATGTGTGATAGCATTGAAGTACTTCAATAAAGACACTGGCTGGTACACTAGGGATACATTATTACTAGTTGGAAATAAAATTACTAGGGCTGAAACAATCGGCTTAATTGATTGCTGAAATAATCGTCAACTAATTTAGTAATTAATTAATCGTTAACTGGAGTGTAGAGACTGTAAAATATGCCTTTAACTGACAGAGGAACCCTTAAGAGCAGTACTTATAGCAAAATTGTAAAAAAAAAAAAATATATATATATATATATATATTAACATTTTGCATTTAAGATAAAAAATTTAAAAAAGTTTGTCTGTCAATATGCTCTATCCTGAACTCCTCCAGTGGAAAAGTTTGAGTTTCACCTGGTTTACTTTTGTAAAAAATCATCCTTAAGGAATCTTTAGCTATCCAATTATTAATCGAATTGCAAAATAAATGTTAGTGGCAGCCCTAAAAATAACCATGAGAAGACGTGGCATTTAAAGTTCTTTGATTGGTCCTGGTGGTCTGATGCAAAGCAACAAGAGAGAGATGAAAAGATGGCCGGCATATTTAAGCTAAAGAGCACAAAGTGTCACATGAAGCTCATCTCTGGACATTACAACTATTTGAGGTGCAGCGCGAAACTGCAGAAGCGACCATCATCTCCAGCTGTTAGTGATGCCAAGTAGGTATTAATAAACATCAGGTTGCTTGTTCTCATTAGAGACCCGGTTTGAATGATTGCCAGGTCACCAAACTGTCTGATATATCAGACTTCTATTTAGACTGTTGACAGACAGAAGGTTGGTGAACACAGGAATAACTGATGAATATTACAAAACATATTGCTAATAAAAATAATGATGATAACTTTGAGGCTAAAGATAAGTTGATACTAGACAAATTTTGGAAAAATAAGCAGCATGAAAAATATACTGATAATAATTGGATATATTTTTAAGCATTAGTGAACCTAAGTTTTAAGTTTTAAGTAAGTTTTAAGTCATTAAGTTTTAAGTAAGAGAAAACTGTATGAAAAACAGTGTACATCATGCCTTAAGAATGGAAATATGTACTTTAATTAATTTTAATTTATTGTAATTTATTGTGTTATGTGAATGACACAAGTTGGCAAAAACTGTGAAAACTGATTGGTATAAGGTTAGGAATGTCCTTTTTTTCTTTTTTAGATGTGCTAGATTTATTTTAAAGCCAAGAAATATGCCTTTGTGTAGTGAAATTACTGCCAATCCGGACCTGGATGGAAAGTTCAACATGGTTAAACTTTGTTAGAAAATTCAAAAGGAAATTGTGAGCTTTTATGAGCTCCATTTGGCCTTTATTTTTAGGAATTAATACTTAGACCAGAGATGTCTCAGCCTCTGCAAAACAAACCAAGTTCAAAGTACTCAAAAGACCACAAATAATTTTTATCTAAAAAATGCAAACATATTTTAAGGTTATTTGGAAAATTGCCATAAACCAATTCAGTATTCAATCTCATCCTTATTAGGTTTAACCTTAAAAAACATTCATGAAATCTGAAGCTGTTCTGCAAGAAAACTATTTTTGGTCACAAACATATATATTCATGCAGCTTCAATAAGATGGGAAGACACGTTTCATAGCAGCTGTTTTCTAAGATATATGGAGATAAAAATGCACAGCAAATCCAGAGAAACTGGAACAGATTTACTTAAAACTGCATAGAAATAAGAAAACTTTAAGAGTTTTAAGAGTACATAATGATAAGAAAGGATTAAACCAAAGCTGAAAAAGCTGTTTACACCGTTAACTCTATAAAGATCACTAATTAATCTCGCTTTGTTTTATACAGGTCATATATTCTAAGGAGCAAATAAAAGCATCCAAAAGAAACAACCTAAACACAGTTGGAGCAGAATTAAAAACAGCCTGATTGTTTAATCAAAGAGGGGCTCTAACATCTCAGCAATGACTGTTGAGATGAAAGAGATTCTTCAGATCATTTGTTTCCCTAATTTACCCGGCATCCTGGTTTATTATGCAGTGAAGATAGTAAGCAAAACAAAAGAAGTATACTTCTCTTGATGTGATTTTATGTTTGCAAATCAAATTTAAATCTTAATAGTGATTTTATTTTTTAAAATGAATAAATAAAATCAAGCTGGGGAAGGTTTGCTTTTACCAAACAGAATTTTATCCTCTCATTCATTGACCTCACCAAATTTATTTATTTTATTTTATTTAACCTTTATTTTACCAGTAAGTCCCTTGAGATAAAATCTCGTTTTCGAGGGAGACCTGGCCAAGGGGCAGCAGTACAATAAGACATAAAAATACATAAAAACAACATAATAAAATCAATCATAAACTAGACTTTAGAATAACAGTTACAATTCTCTGTGCAAGCGGTTTTCAATAGTGATTT
>NW_015150648.1:169533-171751 GCF_000732505.1 Cyprinodon variegatus
TCTGAGGCTTAGGGAGTATATATATATATAGTATGAATAAATAATAATAAAATAAATAAAACCCTTTTAAAGAGAGATTACAGCTACCCCTTTCTTGTGGCTAATATGAGCACAAAAAGAAAATAAATTTTCAGACCAAGAATATAGATAAGAATCGACCGAAAATAAGTTAGGCTACAGTCCCCCTTTCTTTTAACCAGGCAACATCTGATTTTTCTGAGTTTCTGATCATTTATTTCAAAGATTCCCCAATTTCCTAGAAAAAAGGTGTTTCTATTATTTATTCATCAATTTTCTACAAGATGTTTTTTTTTTTTGAGTAGGTGAAAACAAAAATCTTACACAATGAAATGGATTAAGCATTGTACTTTAATTCTGAAGGGCTAAACCTCAATTTGCTGTGTTTCGCCCTCCAAGCAAAACGTTTGGACACGACTATTGGAGACAAAGACCTAAATCGTCTATAGATTTCTTTGGCAGCAGTTATTCAAGAAAGAGAGCAGATCTTTCTTAAACAAACCGATTTACAACAGCATCAGAAAGATTCACTATTTATGGTGTTTATCAGAGCTGCTGTCTAACACTCAATCCTAAGAAACCCTAATAAACACAGCCTGTTAGCAGGTTAAGGAGGGTTAAGATGCAGATGGAATACTATCATGAGCTTGTCTTTGAAGAGTAAATCACAGTGTTGCTTCGCCGCCCCAGGGTCTTGTCCCGCCACGCGCGGAGTGCCCTACATCCTGCTGGGGTCACCTTCACTGTTTGACAGGTTTTATCTCAGACATGCTAACACGCACAGGCAACACACACAGACAATTAATAAAAAGGAAACTTCTGGAGCCCACCCTTTGACACTTAAGCCAAAAAAATGGCAGTTAGTGTGGGTTTGAAATGGATGGTGTGTTGACAAGCATGTCTCTGTGGAGCCAAGAAGACCTCCAGAAGTAGCCTGAAGATATAAGACGCTGACCCCATTCAGTAATTAGCTCTCGAATTTAAGATCAATAAAAATAGAAGATACATTTTTTTAACAGCAATATTTGGCAAACGGAAATCTGTGCCACAATTATGTTTTCTATTTAGAATAACACTTTTATTGATTACGTTTACAGCGATATTGGCCCACACCTCACACAGAGGAACAGCTGCCTCCTGATAAAACACAATCTGTCCTTATGAGAGATACCAAAGTGCAAAGATTCTGACCTTTACCAACTACTGAACAAAATGTATGCACTCAGAGGACATTCCCTCCTCAACAGCTTTCTGTTTTGAAATGACCACTTAAATTCCCCTCAGATTAAATATCATAGTGAGATTTCTGTGGTTTAAACTGGGCAGAGATGTTTTGGCTGGCAGTGAGATTACCAGCTGTGTGGTCTCTCAGTTCCTAAGCCTTCGGGGTAGAAACACACTAACTGCCTGATTGCAGTGCAAATAAAAATCTGCTCACTTCTGGAGAAGTTTTGCAGTCATGAAAAGTTATTCACAAGTTATTCACAACTGTTTAACTGTTCCTTTTACAGCTTTAAAATGAACCGTAAACAATGCAGTTTTTTTTAAAGACATTGTTTACCCAAGTTTGCTGCAATTAAAGTCCCAAGTCATTAATGGCATCTCTGTAGTTGCTTTAAGGATCCATGAGATTTATCTATCCTTCATTCCAAATGCAGCTTTTGCTCATTTAGAATGAATACAGAGTATTTCTGAACATCAATGTTTAGCAGATTCTTAAAATGATATGGTTCTGTACTTAATGGTTTGTCTTTTGCAGGCTCTTAATCAGTTTTCAGCAATAAATCTGGTTCATCCATCTTTCCATTAAGTCTTATTATTCCAGCAGCTTTCCAACAGCAGAATACAACTACCACCATAAATCACAATGAAACCAGGGACGGCAGAGCTCAAAAGAAAAACATTGGAAATCCTAATATCAATCTTCTATTTGGGGGATTTTACAAAGGGTTGTAAAGCAAAGAGGCCTGAATTGAAATACACACATTTTTTGTCTCTAAGATTTTTACTTGTTAAAAACCCCCAAAACCATTTGGCAGATATTCTGAAATCTATGCATCATTTTTAAACCACTTCACAGTCATTTGTCAAATCTACTGAAATTTAATAATGGACTTCAGGAACATGTGTTGTAATGCAAAACTTTATAAACAGACTAGGGATGGAACGGTTTATGAAAACCGTCCGAACTGTTCGGTTC
>NW_015150648.1:171928-199582 GCF_000732505.1 Cyprinodon variegatus
AGGGGTTGGAAGACGTGCCAGCAGCACTTAATAGGTCTGCTGTATGGGACCACTATGCATTTAGAGTGACCTACGATGACGGCGGAAAGAAAGTTGTGGATAAAAGTGCAACAGTGTGCAAGCATTGTGCAACACGACCAACATATCATGCTAACCCCGAAATGCCACACACTACGTCAGTGCTCAACTACGCTCCGCCCCGCTGCGCTCCAGACCGCCTGCACAAAGCAAAGCCTACAGCCTCCACTGTGGCTCCCGTCCGCTCTGAGTTCCTTGGAGATCTTAGAGGGCATGCACGAAATGATTAAATTCAAAGCAGCAGAACATGCGGAAATGATCCAGGGTTTCCGCGGATCATTAAAAATAATTACAATGCATTATTTTTGGGGGGATTTTTTTTATTAATTTTTATGGGATTTCAGTGTAACAATCAACATATTCCGAACTAACCGAAAACCGTGAACCTAACCGAACTGTGGATTTTGTGAACCTTTCCACCCCTAAAACAGACCAGTTTGTGCTCTTCAACATGGCCTTGAAAGTTACAGCCAAGAATACACTAGCATGTTAATAAAGTTGTAAGCTATACCTGTGGAATGGGAATCCTGTCTTTCCCTCTGAATACCTTGAATCTAGTGAAGTCTGGCCAGGAAGTACCCTTTTTTTGTGTTTGAAAATGAAAAAATCCCAATAAAGTACACAAAACTTAAATGGTTGTAAACTAAGAAACTGAATAAGTTCTAAGGGGTATGACTACTTTTGGGAACCCTGTGGCTCCTCTGCAAATGGAGAGGATATTCATTGAAACAGTCTAGCAGGGTGACTCAAGATCAGAAAGAAACATTAAAAAGATAGTATATAATTGATATGTCTAAAGTTAGAAGTCCCATCAGCAGGCTTTTGATGTCAGCCGGTGCCTGCCTAATGTAAAAAGGAAGAAATGCAGTAAGATTGGCACAGGAAACCAAGCACGTGGGTGTGTATGTGCACCCTGCTGACGTAGGTTTAAAGAGGGGAGCTATGAGTCATTCGGTCATGTGAGTGGATCAAGGGAAAAAAAATCCTATTTTACCAAAATTCAGAGACAATGATTAAGTAGAGCTGTCAGAATGGTGGTTGTGGATAAAAAAAGGATAAAAATTTACGGATTTCATAAGTGTTTTAAACAAATCAATGCTGAATAGAATTCAGCGGAGAAGGAATCTTACATTTGATATGCAGTACATTCAGTCGTGATGAATCGATAAACTTGCAGCAATCGTACAGTTTATTTACTAGACAGCCTTTATAAAATATCTAAAACAAACATCTTAGAGCAGACCTGTTTACATATATTTGAACTGAGCATACGGTCTTATAAAATGGCATAATGTGTTACTGGTATAATGTTTTAAACTTTTAATAACAGTGTAGAAGCTGCTTTCATCTCTCATTTATTCTTTCAACAGAAAGCACCCCTGGCTACCTCTTTTGAATGGAGTTCCCGTTTGTGGTACAGCTGTGATTAACTTTGGGTACTCTTTTTCTCTAACAGAAAGTAGCCCTGCGTCAGTGCTTGAGATTCTTGCTATTAACTTTGTGTTATTTTTATCTTCTTCATAGAAAGTATTTCTAGTCCACTTATTCTTTTTTTGCATATGCCTGCACTGTTTTCTCAGCACCTAGCCAGTTAGGGCAGACAGATGCTAACAGCGAGCCTGGTTGTTCTAAAGGTTTCTTTTTTTATGGCTTTTAACTTCCTATAATTATCACTTGTTTGCTAATGATTGCTGCAAAGTAGGTAAACTAATGTAAATAACTAGGCTTCTGTACATAAACAATGGTTTTCTAAGTGGAAATAAATAACCATTGTAAATAAATTGTGCTGAGGTGAAATCTAGATGTGTCTTTACACCGTAGAATCTGTAAGTGATAGTATGAATAGGATTTATTGAAGACAGCTTGTTTAGTTTTAATTAAAATTAGATTTAACTTAATGTACCTAAAAAATTTGATTCACTATTTTGTTTACTGCCTTAAGATTACAAGTATTGTGAACTGGCAAAAAGTTCACAACGTACAAAATAAAAACATACAGGAAGATCTTTTAAAAAGTTTCACATTACTCATGTTTTGTGAGTCATAGTACTAAGCAGTTATTGGTAATTGCTATAAGATTGCAATTTAACAAAACACATTTTTTGTACATGCCAGAGGGACCCAGTTTTGGTCAAATAACATTTAACAAGAGTAGGAAACTACATTTCTCACTCCAGCCCTGCAGGTGGCAGTAATGCACTCACAGTGGGTTTGCCATCACACAGAAAAGGAGAGTTGCAGCTAGCACATAAGGTCATGAAAAAGCGTAGCCTGATAAGCCAGACTAAATGTGAGATTAAATGTATAATTTAGTCTGGCCCCGATGAATGAGACATCAGAAGACTGTTAATGAGAACAACCTGTTGTTTTTTTAAAC
Organism: Cyprinodon variegatus; assembly: GCF_000732505.1. Taxonomy (NCBI): domain Eukaryota; kingdom Metazoa; phylum Chordata; class Actinopteri; order Cyprinodontiformes; family Cyprinodontidae; genus Cyprinodon; species Cyprinodon variegatus. The sequence goes on from NW_015150648.1 coordinate 174,384, forward strand.
CATGTCTGTGCCTATTGGCCAACGCTCTGACCAATAAGCGCAATTGACTATGACGTAGTAAGCGCGAAAGAAAGCTGGTGGGGGAGTGTAAAAAAACAGCCTGTCTGTAAAACGGCAAATACGTCCTTCTTAAAAATGAATGAGCGTAGAGCCTCTTCCTGCTCATGTTTCAACAAAAACTCCAAGTCTAATCCTTCCAAAACTGAATCCAAAGCTGACTAAAATGAGAACTGTTCAATAGTTGTTGCCATCTTCCTTGTTGTGTTTTCTCGAGCGTCACACAGCTTTCTCGTCACATCCTCAAAAACCCGCCCGCTTTGCATCCAGAAATTCAAAACACATCTCTGCGTTGTGATTGCCCCACCAGTTCTAGGGCCTGGGGGATTGATAAAGGCTAGACCATTCACAGGCAAAAGTTATTTTGGCCGCTGACAGGTGGGGCTAGTTTATTAGGCTAGAAAAAGCAATAACCCTGGAATAAAGCATCTACAGGCTTGTTCAAAGGATGGACTGGAATTGAAACACAGAAGTCGTCTACAGAAAGCAGATGGAGAAAACTAATTTTTCTACTAGTGGCCATATTTGTTTTTCTTCAGTTTTGAGGAAGTGCAGCTGTCAAAACTAAAGCTAACATTTAGAAAATAAAAAAATTAAAAAAATCCTGACTTAACAGGTCCTGTTTTCTCCAAAGACTTCACAGAGACCAAGTTTATCCTTAAGGACCACTAAGGAATTGATATAAGTGAGATTACAGACCCCTGCTGCCAGAAGTGAAATGTGTTAATAAATGACCATTTACTACCATTTTGACCATTTACTACCTCCATATAAGTAGTAAATGGATAAAAAGGCACAACTTCACATTCAGCTGGAATTGGTTCCACATTTGGCAAAAGATGTCAATCATAAGGTAACGTTTTAGCACAATTGTTGCAGGTTTTAAAATATGCACAAAAAAACTAATTATAGAAACATAATTCACAAAGATCACTAAAAAAGAAATCTAACAGCAAAATCGTTCACAGATCTGTGGCAAATTCCCCTTCACACATTCTGAGCTGTCTGCTCCCAGCATGCCAATCTGTCATGTCCTTGTTCACATCCTGTCCCTCATAGGATGCCCTGTTCCTACGCCTAAACTGCTTCCTGATTTAGCCCAAACTGGGATTATCAACAATTAAACGAAACATGATCAACGCCAAACATGACACCATAGGTCCAGCAAGAGACCCACAATCTACGTGCAACTCACAGCTGTTTATGTATGAAATACAACAAAACCCCACAAGTTTTACATGTGCATGGTGTGTGTGCTCAGTTGAAGGTCAGTGCAGGTGGAGTTGGTCATGCATGGGGTCGTCCTTCGTGGGGGAGTGAGCAGGTCTCAGTAAATGAGTGCAACAGAGACATTGAGGGCATATCAAATTGCCCCTGGTGAGAAGAACAGTCCCTAAGGTCATAAATCAGAGATGGGGCAAAATTTCACGCCTTTCTGTAGCTCAGCAGGCCTGTTTAGACTGACGAAAGTGGCACTAAGAGGACTGCTACTAATGCTCAACCTGTCACTGACACAGAAATGTCAGCTCAGTTACTCTGGAAGAACCTATGGATAGAGAAATACTACGACTATCAAAATCTATTTAGCTGAAAATTAAAATCAATTACTTTGTGATTCAACAAAAACTTTCTAAGAACCAGTATACAGTATTAAAGATTTAGCTTATTTGGTTTATTTCAATTTGTATATATATGTAGCATTTTCTAACAAGCTGAAACTAAAAGCAATGTTGTACTTAGTAGTTTTATTGACGCAAACTAAAGTAATAAATTACATCGGACCAAATTCCTGCAAGTAAAACAAATATCATTAAGTGGGAACAAATATCAACAGAAGGGGTTCTGCTCTGGATCAGTCTGAAAGGACAACCAAGCAGGAAAACAAGACGAAGACAATAAATTTCAACACAATTTCCTTAGACAACCTACAAAAATAGGGGAGGCCTAGAAAAAACACAAGGAAAGTGTCCAGAAGATAATTCATGATAGCTAGTGAAAGCATTTGTCAAGGGTGCTGAGACAAACTTTTTACCCCATTTGACTGCACTCGTGCAAAAATAAACAGAGCAAACTGAAAAAGGGTAATTATAAAGCCAGTATTTTCTCTAAGGAAGCGGTTAGTTGGTCTTTATTGATGTAAATCATCCCAGGACTTAAAAATCTAATGAAGCATAATAGGACAACATTCCAAGTAAAGCGAGCAAATGAGTCCAATGAGAAGCTGTTTGGGGTTTGTTTGTGTGTCTAGCTGTGCATGTGCTTATGGGAGTTCCTGTGTGTAAGAGGCTTAAGTGTGCTAACATAAACAAATGTGCAATTCAAGGTGAAATAACTTGTGTGGTCAGCTTTCTTAGGGGCTTGGAGGATAATGCACTAATTTGTACAGTAACAGATAACTACATCTTGGCAGCAGTAAAAAACCCTAACATTTGCTTGGCAACAAAATCCTGCTTATACGAAATACTGCAGACAAAAAAGATTTCTTGAAAGGATAAAAGTATGGAAGGTTTACATATATTAACCAATGGTCTTATTCTGCTTGGGATTTTAAACAGGATGTTAAGAGATATTTTGTGATGTCTGATTTCTTCCTCTCCACACTTCATCAGCTCAAAGACACTCCCTTCACCAGACTCCTCGCTATCTGCTCTCAACAGGAAATCATGACTCCTTAAAACTCAGACTAATCCCAGAGGAAAACCAAAACAATAGAGAAGTCTTCAAATTAGTTTTTTTTATCCTTTTCTCTTATATTGTTTTCCATCTCAGAACCACATGAAAACCCAGAACACTAGTTTGTCATTTTTATCATTTTGAGAAGAATTTACTGTTGGACATTGTTAATATCCACACAATTTATGATAAATAGCCCATACTTGTGTAGAGCTTTATCAAATCTAAAGATCCCAAAATGCTTTACACATTCTCCCATTAACTAGCTGATGGTGGTAAGGAGTGGTGGACTAGTAGTTGGGGCATAAAGCTTGGAATTCTGAGGTTCTGAGTTCGAACCCCACTCCCACAGACTGCCACTCTGGCTCTCTAAGCAAGACCCTTAACCCCTGATTGTTCCCCAGGCACTGCACAATGGCAGCCCAGTGCTCCCAAAGGGGATGGGTTGAATGCAAAGGTAAATTTCTCCAATGTAAGATCAATAAAGTTCTATCATTATAGAATTGGTGCCACCTGGCCTCCTGACCCCTAACAGCAGGCAATGCAGGTGAAGTGTCTTACTCAACACAAACTGACTAAGAAGGACAGGGTGAACACCTACCTTCTGAGCCACCATATTTGCAAATACAGCACAAGGTTAATACACATTTATGCAAACGATGAGTGTGTTGGTCGATACTGTAGCGCAGGAGCGGAGAACCTACAACCTCTGGGCCATATACAGCCCTCTGTACCATTTTGTCCAGGCCACCTCACATTTTCAAGAAAATGAATGAAACTATTAAAGCTTGGTAAAAAATAAATAAAAAGAAATTAAAAAGAAAAACAATATAAGAAATGACATGTCTGATATATAACTGTCAGTAATGCACATGTCTGACTGAAGTGGATCACATTCTGTGAGCACAGCATAATTAGTTATCTGTCAGCACAAGATGAGTAGATTGGACAGGTGATGATCATGGTTTTATTTTATTTTGTTGTCACAGGCATTAGCAGTGATTAGACAGTCATAGCTGGAAAGACATTACTGGAGTAGGCATGTTAAAATAGAGGAAATAAGACAGCAACCACAAACTGATACAATTAACTTTGTCAGTTTGGATGCACAACAATGGGGGCGACGAAGACAGTACTTGAAACGCTAATTTTGTTGTGAGAGCATTCTTAGCTAAGAAGCTAAAACCTTGCTGCATTTTGAGAAATTAACTGTGAGTGGAACAGACATGTCTTCCAGCAGATATTAACCATCACATTGAGTATGTTTAATGTAGCAATTGTTAAACCAAACACCATGATTTGCTTGTTCTCTCCACGCACATGTAGGTTTTCTGCCATCCCCCAAAAAGTCTCAAAACATTAAAAAGTGTTTTTTTTTAATAGTCAGTGAAGATTCTCAGTCATCCAGGTCATAGTCATTCCAAAAAAAAGAAAATTAAAAAGAATCCGCTGTACTTTGTTTCCAAGTTTGCAGACGTTTCACTTCCCATCCAGGAAGAAAAAGCTTCCTGGATGAAAAGCGAAACGTCTTCAAACTTGGAAACAAAATCCAGTGGATTGCTTTTCAATTTTCTTTTTTGGGGAATTTTTTTAAATTGTCATTACTGTGTGTGCATGGCTGTTTGTCTTGTGTGTCTCTGTGCCATCCTGTGATGAACTGGAAACCTGTCCAGGGTTTACTCTGCCTTTGGCCTTGCACCACTCCCCAAAAACCTTGCAAGAACAAGCTCTAAAGAGACAATGGGGGAATAGATGAAATAGCAAAAGTATTCATTTGCACTGTGCCCCCCTCCCCCCATTTGTTACTTTGTAAAAGCATCTTTAATGATATTACATCTGCAAATATTTCTAGTATGACTATCTCTCTTCAGATCGAAAGACTGAAACTTTAGTCGTTCTTTCAAAGCAGCTCAAACTCAGTCAGATCTGGTTAGGTAGAGGCCTGTAAACAGATTCTCATTTGTATTCTTATTTGCTCTAGATATGCACCGGCTCCAACACACCTTCTGTTCACCTTAGCCTGTCAACAATCCTACAGGTGTATGCTCCCAACAAGGGCTTCCAAACATGCTTATATTTACATGTTTTATCTGCTCAGTGCTTTTGTAAATCAGTGCCTTTATTTGCGGTTTTACTTGCTATTTGCAGTTTTTACCTACTCCTGCAAATGTTTTGCATTTTAAAAGCTTTTATTCCACGTTTTTCTTTCCTTTGCTGCAAACGGGCTGCTGTTTTCATTGTATTCTATCAGTGCCATTTTCTAAGTGCACAGTGTTGCGTTATTGAACTGTGAGCGTTTAACATCTTTGTAGGACAATCTATTCTAACCTTTTGCTGTTTATGTTTTTCGTGTGCCTTTAAACTTTAATGTCAATTAGTTTTGCCACTGGCACACCTGAATTTCCCATATTTCGACAAAAAAAATTATATTTCTTTTTTGTTCAGGGTGGTTTTCCAAGTTCATTTTCTGCCATACATACTGTATAGATTTATGTCAGAAAGGTCAACATCTTTTCCCCCTGTGACGAGCATATTCATCCATATGCATGCTGTTCTTTGCATTTCATCCTCTACATGGTTAATATACTGTAACGGGTGTCCTAATTGTTTTTCTCCTTTCATAGAAGCCACAATTGTAAAGAGTGTTGAAAAAAATTAATATTTCGACAGATTTAGAACCACAGTTTAAAGCATCTCATCAAAAGTTAATATTGAGATTTTGGACTGGATATAAATATATATTTTTAAAATCTTAACAGTGAAAAATGTAACTGTTCACCATAATACTTCTACTGTGCAACTATGCACTAATTTGAGTTGATCTACCAGATTAAATCTGAATAAATACGCTCAAGCTTTTGGTTATAACATGAGAAAATTCTACATTTTTAAGGGGTACTAATACCTCTTGCTAGGCACCATCCACGATGGATTATAAAGCTTAAAAAAAAAAGAAAAAAAGACTTTTGAACAGTTTCAAATTCCTACCAGACTTCAGTGCCTGTAGACATAGTGGAGCTACGAAAACCTTATCCAACGGCTCTCTGAAACATTGTCAGGTTGTCCCTGTGGGGTCTGTCTGATAACAGTAGTCTTGTTGATAACACTATCCCAGGACTCAGACAACTTTAGACCATGCCAACACCGTAAGCTGCCTCATTAATCTGCTGGCTACTGGCCTATCACAAGTCCGTCACCAGCCCAGCGGCACCTAACCAGCTTCAAACCACTGCCTATCACTACTGTCTTACAGGCAACAAGGGGAATAATCAGCCTGCTGTCTACAGGCTGCAGACCCTCCACTTTGTTTGTTTGAAAAAAAGGCAGACCTTTTTAAGGTAAATATTTAAGACGAAATACCGTTTGCTTTGTGAGCATTCCTTGTGAAATTTTAGAAGAATTCTATGCAATCAGTTAGCTACAAAATAAATTTATGCAATAAAAATACTCAAAACATGAAACTTAATTTTAAAATTTCAAGTTTAGTTTAATTAGTTTACAACAAAAATTATATTTCACTTATTTCAGCCTTGATAATAGATACAACAATGAAATACAATGCTGCATCTCTATAGCCAGCAATATAAAAGTGCATTAGGGTTTTTTTCACACCAAGTTTGTTTACTTTAGTCCAATCAGTTGATAAGTTTGTTAACTTGTGCATTTGTTTGCAGTTGGGATATTCTTTTCCATACAGATAAAACTTCGGGGGGAAAAAAAACTCTGCCTACAAACCATGAAAGATGGTTTTGTCTGTTTATTGGTGAATATACAGAGAGAAGAGGATCTGTTTTGATCATATCGTTTCTATGCCAAGTTATCTGAGAGGCATTTCTAATTACTTTTGAGAACGTGCTTTAAAAGTTCCATCAGGCTTTATGCTTTACAAAAAACGTAGTATAATTTCTTAGCTTGTTTGCTTTAAAGCATCCCACAATGCAACACACACCTGTCTAAAAGAAAATTGAGAGAAAGAGCGAATATAAAAGTGTGATAGTGTTTAAACTCCTTCTGTGGCCCTGATTGTAAAGCAGGGGAACAGATTAACTGTAAAACTATCAAAAACCAAAAAAGAAGACTTAACGCTCAAGATAAATTATAAACAATGGACTTAAGATGATATGAAAAAGTAGACAATATATAATAGCACCTTTAAAAAGCCCAGAAAATTGTCAAAAGGCATTCAGAATTACTATAAAGCCCCATCTCCTTAAACAAAGTCTAAACATATGACAAATAAATTCAAATAATGAGTATAAAATCATCCCTTGAATTTTGTATGCAGGGATATATATATCCTTATATATCCCTATATATATATATAAATAAAATTAGATTATCACCACTTTGGAAAGTTTGACAAACGAACAAATAAAAATTGAAAGTATGTCTCAATTTACCATTCGTTCATGTTATAAGAAATCAAAAGGAGGAAATATATCTTTTTATTTTTAGGATGAAACACAAATAAGAGAGGATAATAATGTTTTACCTGTTGGCATTACAATATGAATCTGACTGCTGAATGTTCTAATTAACATTAAAGTGAAATGTATAATATGGACTAGACTGGATTGATTTAATCATATTTAAGAAAACAACTGAAACCTTTCTTATAAAGTGCATAAAAATAGCCTGTTTTGAATTGTTTCAAAACTAAAAAAAACTCTTAACATGAATATATATATATTTTTTACTGTAAATGTATATCACTGCATATATATTCGACAATATGTTCCTAAGTAAATTAATCAATGAGGATATCTATTTTAATTATCATTATAATTTTTTAGGAGAAAAAAAGCAAAAAGCTGCAGGTATATATTGTCTTACCTGGTGCCTCCAAAGAGGACGATGCGATCTCCAACCATACAACAGCACTGCCGCCTCCGTGGACATGGGCCTTTCCCCTTTGGCTCTACCTTTTTCCACGTGAATGCCTCTGTTGTGTATAAATACAAAAGAATTGAACCTCAATATAGTTTAATACAGTACCTATTTTCCTAAGATTTCTCACAGTATAAATTGTCTTTAATAATCTCAACAAAATCATTCAGCTGCCCATTAAATGAGGATTTGTTAAAGCTACATAATTTATTCTCAATTACTTTAGGTTACATAACCTAATACGGTTTTCTTTATTGATCCTGCAGCTCACCAGCTTCCTTCATTAACAACAGCCTTAGATTTTAAATAACAATTAGAGAGAAAACAACATCTAATCTTATTGTTAATTTCCTTTAAAACATGCTGCATGAAGCAGCTAATTAAAATAATAAAATAATTCCTTGAAAACTTTGTTTCCCTCCAGTGTCTTCTTTTTATTAATATAAAGCCAAAATCCTGGAAAGTAGCTCATGTCTAACATCCTGTGCTAATGTATCTCTTTTAGTTACAGGAATGTATTGAAATCCAGTGATTTGTCTAGATTCCAGCCATCTATGAATGACAGCCTTCATATTTTCACCACAGCTACTTTTTGCTGCTCTGCATCAGAGAATGAGTGACGTTGATGCTTCCTTGTTTTGGTCCATATAAGGCTTAATCACAGCCTCACAGTCTCATTCTCAATCATTACTATATCTCTATAGCAACTAGTCATTCAAGCTTGGATCACCACAATTAAGGTGCTGCCATCTAGTGGACGGCAAATCTTTTGTATGAAGAGGTAAATAGTTGAGGTCTGGTTTACTCAGTTCAATCCACAATTCTGGGTTTCACAAAAAACTTTGAAAACGACTATGTATGAATTTTAATTCAGCCCCTTTACTCTAGAAAATTAAGTAAAAAAAAACTGCAATAAATTCCAGTCATGACACACTTAGTGGGACAAAAAAAAAAAAGAGAATTTGTGATATTTCACCTAAGAAAAAGGAACACAGCAGACAAGTCCAAATATTTCTTTTAAGCAGGGTTAGGTTCTTAAACAATAAGCACAGTTTCCAACATATCTGGTAATTTTGGTCATTAATTCATCTAACAAACAAAGATTAAGGTCTGTCTACCTACTGTTAGATCTTAAAAAGTTCGAATTTGGTAAAAAGGTTGATGATTTTGGTCACTTTCAGTTTTGGAAAGCGAAACTACAGTTTTTTAGAAGATTAATTACGCAGAGGGAAATGTTTACATCTTTATTTCTTTTAAGTTTAGTGATTCTGGTTTAAAGATGAAAACTTGAAATTCTGTCATAAAATTTTCATATTAAAAAAGAACTTAAAAAATAAAAACATTTTTGTAATGAGAAAATTATGGCCAACACAATTGTTGCAAAGACTGCTGACTTGACAGATGTCCACAAAGTCACTGGAGGGCGCGCAATGAAAGGTCATTGCTGAATAACAAGAAATTTAACATTTCTTTCATAAAGACAGCCCTGAACCAGAGACAACATCAAAACTGTCTCATCTACGATAAGAAGAAAATAGCTTGATTGATGCTCGATGGACAAAAATAAAAATGTATTTATTTATTTATTAAATTAACATTTGAATCTCATTTGGAAATCAAGGTTCCAGAGTCTGAAGGGAGACTAGAAAGGCAGTGAATCCACATTGCTTGAAGTCAACAGCTACGTTTCCTCAATCTGTAATATGAGGCACCATGTCATCTGTTGATGTTGATCCACTGTGTTTTCTCCACAGTCAACACAGCCATCCAGCATGAAATTTTAAAGCACTACAGGCTTCCTACGGATTTCATTTTTCAACAAGACTTGGCACCAGCCCACACTTCCCAAGGTAAGAAAAGCTGCTTCAATGGCGAGCTAACTGCCATGACCTGAAACCAATAGACCAGTTGTTCCCAACCTTTTTTGACATGTGTACCCCCTTTGGGCATTTTGTTTTCCATACTATAAATGTGATTTTGTAAAACTAAAGCCCTTCTCAGTAACTCCCTGCAATCACAATTAAACTTGAAGAAACTGCGACCAAAATGCTGAGCATAAATGATTTGTTATATATTTTGTTTTCATCATTCATGACACCTGAGCTTGCTTTGATCAGGTGTGGAAAACTGCAAACCCCAGGCTGTTCTCTACATCCAGTCTGTTCCTCTGATTGGTTTTGATGTATGTCAAAGCTGAAGGTGAACTCAAACATATAAAAGTAGAACAGATCCCGGCCCTATCTTATTTCATTACCTGAGAAATAAAGTATTTTCATGTACCCCCTGCAATGCACACCACTAAGGGTACGAGTACCCCCTGTTGGGAACCACTGTAATAGACAATCTGTGGAGTATCTTCAAGAAAAAGATGAGAGACACAGGACTCAAAAATGCAGAGAGGCTAGAGGCAGATATCAGAACTTCATAGGCCTCCATCACACCTCAGCAGAACCACAGCATGATTGCCTCCAATCCACAATGCACTAGGGCAGTAAGTAATGCAAGAAGATACGCAACCAAGTACTGAGTAAAGAAAAATGAACATTAGTTTAAAAAGCCTGACATCTTTGCTTGTATGTGCAAGTTTTTACCATCATCCAAAAAAGGAATAGAATCCAAATATCACAGGTGTATTTCTTTAGCTATAGCAGGAATGTCTTTGTTGCCACAAGAACACATTTTATTCCCCCAAGAGAAAGCAATTAAAGTGACATGAGAGCTGACATTTGTCACTTCTCTGGGGCTGAACTGCTGACAGGTTTTCATCTGAGTAGTTCTAGCCCAACAGATATAGCATCTGGGTAACAATGCGCAATAAAAAGAGAGCAGCTAGACAACATTGTGAAACTGGCAATAATGTTGTAGGGGTGGAAGGACTGTCTGCAGATAAAAGGGGAAAAGTGGGTCAGTGCAAATAGGCGCTGCAAAAGCTGCATTTCTCCTACAGATATAAACAGAGAACGCATGAAGGAAGAAGGGCTTCTTAGAAGGATACAACAGCAGCAAACAATAACATAACACTTTTGCCCAGATAGAATCAAGGAGGAAAGAAATCACCTGGATTAAATTTCCAAAGATCATTGAAGTGCCGGTCCAAGCGGGCATTGTAACCTCCAAATATGTAGAGCTCCCCATTGTAGCAAACTGAAGACAAACGAAAGGTTTTATGGCACATCACAACGATAAACACTTAAATAAATGTGAGTGAAAAAAATAAAAAATAAATAAATATATAAACTCTTTAAATAGAGCATCCTGGTAACTTCATAGATGTGATTGTCATAATAATTTGGTTCCTTTTTACCCAGAGTGGAAAGATTATGCCAACAATTTTTATTCATTTCCAAAACACGTACTCTTCACATGCTGAAACTGTATCATAGACGTTTTTTTTCCATTTTAAAACAGCCATTAAAGCATTTGTGTAGGTCCTCTAACAAGTTCTACTTAAACTGCATGCTTTCCATTGCCATCAACAGACTTAAGTATAATTTTGCTGTGTTTTTAGCCACTTCTTCAGAGTTTTTCTTAACGTATAATTTGCCAACTTTGAAGGATCTGAAACCAGTTTTAATGTTCAAATTTTCAGACAGAAGAATGTGCTGAACATAATGCCAGCACGTTGTTAAAACTAGTAAAAAGACTAAGAAATCTTCTCTGGAACTTGCATAGAGATGTTCATCCAAATATTGGTTGTTGTGCTTATATATATTTCAACATATAAGCTCATTTTTGACCATGTCTGGATGAAGAAGAAAAATCCCCAAATAAAAGTAATTGTGCATCTAAATCTGGATTAGTATTAGTAGATGTGTATAATTACATGTGCCAAGAGAAAACGTTGTGCACATGCATTATGAAAATTCCAAAAACGAATGTGACATACATGCACGATATGAATATATGCATACTTTTCAGCATCTTTTCATCACATGAATCTCAGAATAATATTAAAATCGTAAGGAAACAATCTTTCCAACCGTTGCATTTCCGAATTCTCCCGAGTGGTGCACGACTTTACACAAGTGAATAAAATGAATGTGATTGGTTGATTATCAAGGGGACGGGATTGTTGTGGCTGAAGGTTTGCAAGCAAGCTTGATTGTGGCCGGTCTATCAGAATCATCTTGCTAACCAGTTAGCAACTTAGTGCTAGGAGGTTCCCAATGGGAAATTACATTGGGACCAAATAGCACTATATTGGTGACTTAAAACGACACTGTCAAGGAACGTTATGGACAGCGGAAACATGCAAGAGGAGGAGAGTTTAGTGTCGGAGTTCGTGGATGAGTCTCCTCCATCATACATTTTTTATTTAGAGGAGGAAAGCGGGGACGAAGTTGTTGTGGAAGAGGACGCCAGGGCGGCTGAAGCTTGGTTTGAGCCCTTGCCTCGCAACGCTGCTTGTTCTGTTAGCTCTACGCCTGCCGAAGACACAGACGTCCATCCCCGTGAACACTGGGATGAAACTCAATGGCAAAGGAAATTATTCTCATTTCTTATTTCAACCGTTGGGTATATTAGCTACGACACATGAATCAAGATGCTATAACCGAAAAAATTTGATTAACATTTGCTCCGTTGCTATATGTGATCGGCCAAATTTAGGTGTACAAGCTGATGTATAACTAACTGGCCTGCATAAGATAACCAAAAAAAAAGATTTTAAGACAGGATTTTTTTTTTTTTTATAGAAATGTTCTAAATTTTGGCGCAATATTGTCTGATAAAGAGTACACTAATATACATGTTTAGGCCAGAATGATTTGACATTTAAATATGATTTCCCTACGACTTTAAAAAACTTATCGTCTTACAATGAACAACTTAAATACAGAACTAAACATTTCCCAGTGTTTGTGTGTGTGTTTGTGTGTGTTCACGTCTCACAGGCTGAATGACTCCTACGTCCCTCTGGCGATAGCTGTGTTGAGGGCGTGCTCAGCCAGCAGTTGGTCTCTGTGTCAAACACTTTGATCTTGTTGCAGTAGATCTCGTTGTTGGAGTGAAAGGGGCCGAAACGGTCTGCCCTCCCTCCAAACACAAACATTTTTGTCCCAATGATGGTGGCAGAGTGGAAGTCTCTCCATCGTGCTGGATTTCCCTTTACAGAAAGCAAAAACATTACTGATAAGATTACTGTTGCAAAACTGTGTAAAGAGTAAAGCAGTCTGCAAACAAACGTTTGTGTGAAACCGCTGCAGCAAATCAGGATGTTACTGATTATCATAATCTGTCAACAACTACATCTATAGACGTCACAATTATTCTGAATTTACCTTTATTTTGAATTTGTAACCTTGCAAATTTCGCAGTATTAATTGCATAATTTTTATATTTGCAGCAAAAGTATTTGATACTTGGACTTTTACAAGCACACAAAGCTCTGTGAATTTTACACCTTTATAAGGAATATATGGTCCAAATACCATCTGTCTGACAACATGAACAAGGCTGAAATATGGAATAGTGGTAAACAGCCTACAGAAATTATTCCAAGATTGCCTCTATGCATCATACAAAAGAACAAAACAAGAACAGAGAAAATCTATAGCCCTGAAAGCCTCACTTGCCTTAGTTAAAGGAAAGCATTGGCCTCTATGGGAGAGTTCAAAGGCCGAACCACTGCTGTGTTCTGTTGCATCTGGTGTACAAGTAAAGGCATTTCAGAGACAGAGTGATCAGACAGCGTTATAGAACTCTGCTTATCTCATAAATGGGGGAGACAGACACAGCGGACGCAGGGGTATATGCTATAAGCCCTTTCAGTTCGTTTTGTTTAAACTGACTTCAATAGAAGCAGGTTATCAAAGCAACAGACACCTGTTTATGTCTGCATTGCTGTTTCTGTGGGCGCTTCCGTTAGGGATTTGTCACAGTTCGGATCCTCCAGTAGCTTACAACGTCATGCAATTAAAAGGTTTTCTAAACTATTTTATGTTGTTTTTGGTGAGTGAGAGAGAAGAAGCACTGTAATAACATTTAAATGCTCAATTTCGATTCTGTCTTATCTGTTCGATCAGTAGCTGGGAAACTGTCCAAAGGAAGCAATCACATTGGGATGAAGAGTGTTTTTCATCAAAGCAGACCTGGGCAAATAGCGTCAAGTTTGATTGAACCAAATTGGACCTGAACATGAATGGGTCTGAAATCTTGCCTTTATTTCAAATATTCATTTTTGGGAGAGATTGGAAATTTACATAAATTCTGAAAATCTGTCTGACCGGAGGGGATGATCAAAGTTCTTTGGGTAAAAAAACAGGGAGATAAGGAAACGTTAGTTTAATCCTCAATTTTAAATATTAGGAAGCAGTCACTACAATAGCTGATGATTGGCATGTCGTCAATCAAATGTAGTGATACTAGCGTGATGGTCTGGGGCTGCCTTGCTTTATCAGTACTTTAAAGACTTTCTGTAATTAATGGAATCATGAATTTTTTTTAACTACCAGAAACCTTTCAAGAAGAAGGTCTGGCCATCTGTTTGTCACCTTAAGGTCAACTGTGCTTTGCTTATGCAGCAGGATAATGACTGAAAGCACAGGTTCATGTTTGTCAGAATCTCTCAGACAATAAATAATGATTTTAAGTGGCCTAGCTAAAGTGTGAAAAAAAATGCCCTTTTGCCAGAATTCAGACAATTCTGAAAAGAATAGTTGGCCCAGATTCCCACAGGTTGATGTAGTCGACTCAGTTATTAAAACAAGCTGTTGCCAAAGAAGGCACAGACACGAATGGAAAAAAAACAAAAAAGCTTTTTAAAATATGACATGCAGTATTTTGGCAATCAAGTAAAAACTCCAACTACTGAAATTGTTTGTATGTCAACAAGCAAAATAATTAAGAAATTTTGAGGAGACCCACATATAACATAAATTATTAAAACTTGATTGTTTTTTTTGTTTTTTACTGGGCACTATTAATATCAATACTGGGCAATCTAATATTACTACTAAAAAAATCCACAATTATCTAGGCTTAAACAAAACATTTAAGATCAAATACTGTTTTAAAGGCTTCTCACGCTGACAAAAAGACCAACAGCACCATCTAGTGGCACTAATGACTGATTGCAAAATAAAAACCAAAATCCTACTTTGCAGACTAAACTGTTATAAAGGGGATGGAGTGTATTGGTATAATCCGGCTCTCTGTTGTTGCGAAAGAACAAACATACAAATGCTAAATGGACTTTGTTTCTAATGAATAGCACTTTGCAAAACAAAACAAAAAAAACCTCTGCTCCCTGCACATTTAGCTGGCTAAAGCCTTTCACATGCCTGCACTTCCAGAATGCACAGGTGTTTTTTTTCTCCTGCTATTATGCAAGAAGAGGCCCACAATAAATGTCATTTGAGGATTCATACCAATACAGCTCAGAAAAAGAAAACTAAAATTATTCATTATTTATTATACATTTAATAAAGTATTAATCCACAAAGGATTCAGTCTTTAAACTAAACATTTCATCTTTTTGTAATCAAATTTCCTCAGCGTGAAACTAAGCTTTTTTTTTTAACACTGTGGTAAAATAATTCATTTTATAGTCCTGGCAGTGTTTGCATACGTTTCCACTGCTTTAGGTGAACTAAGTGAATCTAAAAACCAAGACTAGCTTTTACACTCACTCTGGCATTAATTAATGACCAAACCATGGTGGTTGTATCCAGCCGGTGGATGTCATTAGAGAAGCAGTCAGCCTAAAATGGTAAAACGGGAAATACATTAAACATCCAATGCTTTTTTAAAAAGCACTTAAAAAGTAAATAATACACATACTCACCAGCTGCTCATATCCTCCAAAGATATACATTGTCTTTCCTAGCACACAGGCTGAGTGTCCATCCCTCGCACCAGGAACTGTCCCTGATATTTTGGGCGTGAACCACCTATGAGTATCTAAGAAGCACAAACTGGTTAGAAAATTCTGACATTTAAGTCACATGCTACATCATAAAACCCACCACACACATCTGCAGGTGTTACAGCTTCAAACTTAAGCAGTTTTTTCACCTCTCTGCTAAATGAACACCGACATCAAACATTTGCACCTGAGAGGAAGCACAGCGTCTAACATTCACTCGAAAGCATGAACGAGACAAGGGTCTACTTACTAACATCAAAGGCATAGAGCACATTGCAGGCCCCCTCTGTGTCGTTACGCCCGCCCCAGAGGTAGATGGTATCATCCAACAGCACAGCTGTGTGGCCATAACGCATGTAAGGTACTTCGCGGGCACGTTCATTCCCCCCTGTCCTCACTGGGGGCAACTTCATCCAGCGCAGAGACACTGCAACACAGAACATGTCAAATACAGTTACTTCAATTCATTTTTATTATTATTATTTAATATATGCTCAATAAACATAGATTAAAGAGTCAAAAACTGTAAAGACAATAACTACCCGAATCATCAAATATATTGCAAAAACTGATGAAGAATTTAAAAGGCTGAGAAATACAAATTGCTGTAAGTTACATCATGTGGAAAATAAATTAACTGGATTGTTTAAAATCAGCTGCAGAGCTAGTTCTACACAATCTTTCTAGGCTACAGCAACAGAAGGTAAGATCAAGCTGCATGAGCAACTGAAAGCCTAAAGCAGCTGGCTGACCTGACAGAGGAAAAACAGTAGTATATGGGTCAGGAGGGTGTAACGGAGAAAGTTGTATATGAATCCTGGTAAAACGCTTAAGGATTACAGCTGTGTTTCTGAGTCAGTAACCGAAAACAATAAACATAAACAACAATACAAACCACAATGGAAATCTTGGGAGTTTAACTGTTAACCACAGTTAAACAGGTGGAGCTTAATCATACTGAAACAAGATTTTCAGCCAGAAGATAAAATGTGGAAGCTTACTTGTTGGTTCCCAAATAGTAATAAACCTGGTAAAAGTATTGCAGTATATAGAGATGTTAAATAGTTACAGCCTCAAAACACAAAACCTAACCACACCTCGAGCCCCGGAGGGTCACTGGAGATTACTGGCCATCATTAACCAGATTCTGATGGAGGTTTGTTCCTGATTCAAGGGCCTTGTTCCTTTCCACTAAGAGAGGTGTACTGTATAGCTAAAGGTAATGAATCCATGCAAAAAGCTAAGGTTTGTAGCTTAACTTTTACAACAAATGGACTGACTAGAAAACATAGATTTCTGTGCATGAATTAGGGTTGAATCAATTAATCAGATTAATTGCAATTAATTGATTTTTTCAATAATTGTCAACTAATTTAGTAATCGATTAATCATTAACTGGAGTGTAGAGACTAAAACATGCCTTTAGCTGACAAAGCAAACCAACCTAAAGTAGTAATTATGTAAACATTTAAGATAAAAAATATTTTCTCCTCTGTCAACATGCTCTATCCACAACTCCTCCACATGGTTCCACATGGTTTAATTTTGCAAAAAAAATCTTCTTTAAACAATCTTTTTCTATCTGATTATTAATCGAATAATCGGAAAATTAATCTACACATTAATTGATTTAAAAATAATGGTTAGTTGCAGCCCTTACAGTATATGAATATATTCTATTTGTCAGGCAAAGTGTCATAGGGAGACATTTGCTGTAATATTGACATATATAATAAAACTAACATAAATTTCTTAATAAAAGGTGGGGGTTTTATGCTTATACATTCCTATGCATAACCTAAATAATCGCTACATCAAAAAATGTCTATAATTATTAAAACATTTGTTTACCTGTCTTGACATCAACATAAATCAATGATTTGTTGAATGTAAAAGAAAACATCTCTTAAAATAAAATTATTGTTTAGTTGTTTCCAATCTATGTATAACTGCTGTGATAATGTAGCATTGTTACTTATCTCTTGATAACCTCATACAAGCCTAAGCATAGTTTGCTTCTGTTTCAAAAAGTAAAAATGACAGATTTCTGAGTCCAACTACAATAGGCCAAGTTTTCCAGATATTCCAAAAGCAAATAAAAAAATAATAGATATCAATGACAGCTTCAATAATCCATGTACTACTTTAGTGTTAGTTGCTACATCAAAGTTGTAATTTTTTCCCTAGACTATTGAAAAGTTAACCAACTAGAGCACAAACATTCCACCTGTACCACCAAATTCCTCTCAACAATTACCTGAGTTGAAGACATGAACATCAATCTGACGTAGTGTCTCGTAGTCCTCCCCAGAGCAGTAGCCTCCAAAGGAGTAAACCTTGTGCCCCACCGCCACAGCAGCATGGTTGACTCTCCGCGGCCCTCCTTCTAGGTGCACCGACCAGCGCAACATGCCAGGCGCAAGCACCTCTTGTGACTGTGAGTCTTTAAACCATCACTTTGTTACCAGCTTGGACTCCGATAAGTCCATACAGTTGATTCCTGTTGCCAAAACAGCAGGAGTTACAACAACACTCTGCAAGACAGGACAAAAAGAAACCCCAAAGTGTGACTACGCTCTTGGATAGCTGAGCTCCGAAGTCGCTGACAGGCTCACAAGCCCCTGTATCTGAGCTGGGAGAGTATTTTAAGAGGTGATTAGACCTACACCTACCAACCCTCATTCTTTCTGTTCACTCCCCCTTTCAGGGACCTCCCAGCGTTCTCAAATGGGCTCTCATAAATACATATACCTCCACATATAAAGTTGAGAACTGCATCAATGTTTAGGTTGTATTTCAGCAGTTTTGCATGAAATAAGCAATCATCCTTTAAAGTAAGGTAAATTCTATTTAGGTATTTTTAATGCCAGTAGTTGGCTGTTCATGAATACTTAGTGGTAAAAATTGACTAAAACATGTCTAAAATTGACAAAGAACAGCTTTCTGTTAAGAATGATACAAGAAAAATCAGAGTAACCATAATGATACACAATGTATTTCCTGATTGTATTTGTCTCAATGACCTGATTACTCCCTGACCTTCAACCTTTTGTATGCTCTTAAAAATAAAATCCCCAGATGACTATTAAACATAGATGTCTATTTTAAACCAACATACTTCGGAGGATCAACATAACTCACTCCCGCATCTAAGAGGAAATCGGTGTCAGCTTAAAAAAATATTTTGTTTATCACTTCATCTTTGTTTTGTAACAAGCTGTTACCAACAATGTGCCACGTACCTTCTAGGCACAACATGGGTCAAACTGACAGGTTATGTAAAGCTCAGAGTGGCTGTTCCTGTAAAGTGATCTGAACATGTAACCAAAAAAAAGACATCCATCTCAAATTATGACATTTATATTATCTTATATGTGCCCAAAATACAGTTAAACAATGATGCACATCCTGACCTACTGCTCTGCAAAATAACTAATATAACATAAGATGCTATGACACGGTAACAACTATCAGATAAGGCTACATTTTAATAATTCAAGTTGAATCACGTATAACGAAGCAATTTTAAAAACAATTTCACAATTAGCCTAGATGCATTTACTTTGAGGTCTGTCAGATAAAGCCGAGATAACGACCCACAGCAGCTACCATGGCTGGCTAACGTTATCAGTCAAAGGAAAACAGGGTTCTAATAAACAAAGCAGCGACAGAGCAAGGTCACTTGTTTTTTTTTTCACCATGACCATTTTCGGAGCGTCCAGAGGGTATAGCCTATCAAACGCACAAAAACAGCGATTCGATACCCTGCTGTTAAGCAGAAGCTAAGCTAAAGCTAATCAACTGAAGCTAATTGCCTGACTTAGCTGCTAGCTTGCTACCACTACTGCATAAAAGGAACCAGCAATAACAAAAACAATTGTTTTCATTCACTACAATCTTAAATGTTAAAAATTTCCAATTTCAAACATTGTAAAACGAGCATGGAGTTTATCTACCTTTGGGTTGAGGAGCTGGTCGTTAACTGGTGTTTATACAGGCTAAACCATCCAGTAAGAAGAGCCCTTAGCGTGATGTCATGACAGGGGAGCGAATGACAGCCAGCGCCCCCTGTCGCTGGACATGTAGGTTTTCACCCTGAGAGGAGCAGATTTTTAAAAAAAGATTTCTTCACCTTTATCTGTCCGTCTTATGTAAAATAACGATTAGGAGGCTTTGTACGTCTACACATTTTTGTTAGGATTCCTGACATTACTGACGACTATGGGAAAGTTTTAAGCAGCGTGACCGGATGAACTTGTTGTGTTACTGCAGGAAGCAGATCAGTATCAATTAGTCAGTTAAACGTCTGGAAGGCAGACATAAAAACCACATTTTGAAATTATTAAAACCACATAATCCAGTCAAAGAAAAAAAAATTGTCTAAAGTTCTTTCAATGTAACATTGAACCCATTTTAACATGTTTTTGATCATGGTGTATCTAGGTTAGATTTATGGGTTGTTTTTTGCTTACAACTTTTTAAGCTTTTTGAAAATTAAAATAGGAAAGTGATTAATGCTCTCTGATGGCCCCTTCCACCGTGTTTTGCCACTGTGCTTCTAATTTTACCCTTTCATCATTGCACTTAGACCTCCTGGCTGATGTCTGAAGTTGTAGCTACAGTAGTTCCACATTATGTTATTTTTTTTTATTATGACGCTATCTATTTTATGTAGCATGATTATCCTTACAACATGAGGAAAGAACTTGCATGGAACCCTACCCTTAGCAAAAAGTAGTATACTTGAAGTAAATTCTATTAATACTTAAGTATAAGTTTAGAATGTATACCGAACAATGTACTTTTAGTGTACTTAAAGTATTACTAAAGTAATACTTCTTCGAACTAAATTGGGATATTTTTAAGTTTACTAAAGTATACTTTAAGTATACTTTGGTAAACAATAAAGTAAACAAGAGTATAGTCAAGTACACTTGACTATACTATTGTTAAGTATATGAAATATAGTTTAGCATAAGTAAACTCTAAGTGCACTGCCTGATTTTAAGTATGAAATTAGTACACTTTTAGTATACTTGAATTAACTACTTTTTGCTAAGGGTAGACCAAGACCAACTAACACTAAACCTTTGTTTTATGTCCTAATAAAGGGGTCTTCAACATTTCCCAGGCCAAGGACCCACAAACTGATGGCAAGATGGAGAGGGGACCCCTTAATTATATATATTGTATGAAATTGTGTTATATGAAACTGGTCCTTTAGTCACTCTATTACAGATGGAGTCATGTAACGAAAATAATTTCGCCCTGGGATAATAAAGTATTATTAAAGTATTTCTGAACTCAGTATTTTCTGAGTTCAAGGCTTTATACAATATATTTAGCCAAACAACCCCTTGTTTTTGTTTAAAAAACATGCAAATTAAACAAATGATTCTTTTAACATCACCTAAATCCTTTATCATTTAAGTTATAATTTGCATACACTCCTGGCTCTAATTAACAATCCTTGCCACTACCATTGACATGTCAAAGAGCTGTCAAAGTGCATTAAGAACAACACAATAGCTCTTGTTATTCACCCACAAATGCATTTCCTACTAGTTTAAGCTAAATAGTTGAAACATAAACAGGATGACTTTGATAGGTCTATCCACTTCATACATATCAAATATATTCATAATATAATGATTCTGATTTTTAAAAAAACTTTAAGAGAAAAGGTACTGATTACTTATAGTAATAGTTCACATTTACATTCAGAATCATGTGGCTGCATTTGTATTTTCTGTGTTGTAAGCTTGTCTGAATAAAGGAATTTACTGTTACGAAAGAAGTTTTGCAAGAAGGTCAACCAGTTAAACAAGATATTCTAGGATCTCTTTCAGGATCAATGAAGTCTGTTTCTAATCCTGTTGGCAGGAGCACAAATGTGAAAAAGATGAAAATGTGTTAAATATTACATAACTCTTACACATGACCCTAAAGAAATTGAATGGGTTACTTTTCTTCATTGCCTATAGGCAACGTGTCTGTTCCTGTCCTAATAACTAAACGAGAAAGGATGGCCTGGCTGATTCACCCATTAGAAATGTTAAACGTAAGCAGCACCTTTGTTATGCAATAACTGCTGCCAAAGCTTTAAGACGCAAGTTCTTATATAAATTGCTCCCTAAAAATAAGTAAACATTGAGTAAAAATATAATCAATTCAGTTTATTAATTTAGCGCAAATTTACAGCGCATGTAAAAGCGAGTGTTGGCCTAGATTAGAGCAGTGCGCTTTTGCTCTTAGAAGGGTGCAAGTATCCGGTTTCATCCCCACAGCCTCCACTTTGGGTCCCTGAGCAAGACTCTTAACCCCACCCTGCTCCCCAGGTGTCGCATAATGGCAGCCCACTGCTGAGGATGGGTTAAATGCAGAGGTAAATTTCTCTAATATGAGATCTGTAAAGTTCAATTATTATTTTTATTATGTAATCTTAATGTCATGATCTTGGCACTAATGACTGGTGTCATTCACCTCCCTAGCTCCGCCCAGTTCTCATTACCTTTCATCTGATCCACCTGCTTCAGCCTCTATGACATTTAAGACATCTTACAGAGACAACTCACTCAAAGCATACAAACAAATTGGTTACATTTTTTTATATAAGGGAAACCAGTCCATTGCTTTGATTTGTTCATATTGCAGGATTCTCTCCACCTGAAGGAGCTTGCAGCGGCAGTAGACATTTTCTTGCATAGTGTCTTTGGCCTCTACAGCAAAAACTCCCTTTTAACAGGGAGAAACCTCCAGCAGAACCGGGCTCAGTGCCAGCAGCCTTCTGCTGAGGCACAGTGGGGGTCAAGGAAAACACAAACACACAAAAGAAACATAGAAGAACTGATACGTGAATACTTTCTATGTTAAAATAGTAACAGTAGTAGTATCATAGAGCAAGAAAATAGAAAAGTTACAGAAAAGTAAAGTAAAAGCTAAGCCCATAGTTGTGTCTAGGACAGGCCTGAAAAACAGGCCAAATTAAACTCATCATCTTTAATAATGGAAGTTGTAGATGTCAGCAACCCAGCTGTGGCCTCTCTCCGGGATGGTTTAACAGCCAAATAATGCGCTAGACCATGTGATGCTAGGAGACGGAACATGAAATTAAAAGTTGCATGAATAAATAATGCAGAATTGGAGAATAAAAGTAGAGAGAAGCAGAATGCTGTCTCTATGTCCTCCAGCAGGATAACTACAGGGCTCATAATAACCTAAACAACTCTAGCTATGATTGGAACTTAAGGAACCATCAAATCTCTGATATAAGGAATAGCTTAGTTGTTTAAAGGAATAGTACACCCAAAACATGATTAGCCTTCATTTTCTACTCACCCCCATGCTGAACAACACTCTGGAGTACTTTTTTGATATCTCAAATGCATCTGGAGATCTGGGAGGCTTCTTGCTGTCTGCTGACATTCAAATAATGGAGGTCTATGGTGCCCGAGACAGAAAGGTCCATAAAAGTCCACAAAAAACGTGTCAATATTCCTCCATACTGCTCGTCCAATGTATTCCAAGTGTCCTGAGTGGGTAGCATCAAGAATTTACTCGAAACGAAGTCATTTAGAATGTTTTTAGAGCATAAACAGTAGTGTATAGGTTTTCCTGAAAGCGCGCGCCTGCGAGTTCACGACGCTACGGAAACCGCGGCAGACCAACCCAGACGAAAGTGCGCATTCAGCTCGGCAAAGAACTCATGCTCTTCCTCAACACTGAAGTCCTCAGACATTTTTCTTTCGTTGTTTCTTTCTTTGCACAGGTAAACAGCACATTTCTTCTTCTACGCTTGCATTATCGGCAGAGCAGACGCTGAATGCGCACTTTCATCTGGTTTGGTCTGCCGGCTTCCGTAGCGTCGTGAACGCTCAGGCGCGCGCTTTCAGGACATCCTATACACTACTGTTTATGCTCTAAAAACATTCTAAATGACTTCGTTTCGAGTAAATTCTGGATGCTACCCACTCAGGACACTTGGAATACATTGGACGAGCAGTATGGAGGAATATTGACACGTTTTTTGTGGACTTTTATGGACCTTTCTGTCTCGGGCACCATAGACCTCCATTATTTGAATGTCAGCAGACAGCAAGAAGCCTCCCAGATCTCCAGATGCATTTGAGATATCAAAAAAGTACTCCAGAGTGTTGTTCAGCATGGGGGTGAGTAGAAAATGAAGGCTAATCATGTTTTGGGTGTACTATTCCTTTAAGGTTTTATATGTGAGAATTTGATTTAACAGGAAGCCAATAAAGGGAAGATAAAATAAGAGATGACCTCATTTAAATTTTCATCAGAACTCTGGCTGCAGCTTTTTGGATCACCTGAAGGCTTTTATCTACATTTTCTGGACTAGTTTCTCAGCATCAGTCCTGGACCGAATATTTCCAACTTTCTGCAATATTCTAAAGATGAAAAAATGACATTGACAAAAATTGCATAAGAGAAATCTTAAATGAGAAGTCCTGATCAAAACTAATACCATTTTTTTTTATTGGAGGCCAATTTAATGCCTTGTAGATGAAGAAAAATGACTGACTCATCAAGTTCTTTTTGAAAGACTCTGGTCCAATGAAATACATTTCGGTCTTTTCTGATTCAAAAGTAGATAATTTTAAGTCCTCAGGTTTAATGTCCATGAGACTTGCCTGTAGTCTATGTAACAGGTTAGTCTTACAAGGATACATTGATAAATTTGGTAGAGTATCAGCGTACTCGTATCAGCATAACTTAATCCCATCCCAACTGATAGTTCTACCAATTGGTACTCCAAAAGTAACTCTGAGGCACACAGAAGATTATCACTAACTTGAACAAACTAAAAATTTTCAGACAAGATTTAAACCTGCCTAGTGCTGATCCCTTAATTCCAAATGCACATTGGAGCATTTTAAAAGGAAGCCACATTTATTTATTTTCATATTTTTTGCTTAATGTCATATTAATTGGATTGAGATTATGATTATTTACTCCTTTAGGATGAATTTCAAGACACTGTCTGAATTGGGCGGTGGGTTGGTAATAGTGGAAAAGCTGCAGAGAGGTGTATAAAAGTATGACTCCGTCTACCTGTATGGACTTAGGACTATTAGAGTTTAGGGGGACTAATATAATCAGCCACATTCCCAGTAAGAAGAGCTGCACCATTCACAGTGTGTTATGGTTCTCCCCATTTGTGACTCTGAGTTTTTCCTTTTCTGTTATCAGTTGTTCTGTTTTGTTCTTTGGTTTTCCATTACATTCAAGCAGTCCTTAGTTACTATCTGTTGCCCCCCTGTGCTTGTTTTCTTTCCCCTTGGATTCCTTCTTGCCAGTCCCACTCCCACTTGCTCCTTATTCAGCTCATTAGTCCATCCTTTGTTCTGTTCCCCTTAAATATTCCACCTCTGCAGTCACTCAGTGCTGGTTCCTTGTTGTTGGTTGTTATTTCCTCTTCTCTGGCTCCCCACATAAGTTTTGCCCAGAAGGTTTTTGGTTCCTTATATTTTGAATTTTTGCTTTTTGGATGTCTGCCTCAGTTACCAATTAAATCAATCAGAACTCATCTCTGCTTCACTCGTCTCTGCATTTGGGGCCTTAAGCAAACTCACCACGCATTGTTGACACAGTTGATGGATGCTGTCTGTCTGAATCAGATCAGGTTTTCCCCAAAATGTTCTTAAAGGAATAGTACACCCAAAACATGATTAGCCTTCATTTTCTACTCACCCCC
>NW_015150648.1:200048-201551 GCF_000732505.1 Cyprinodon variegatus
ATGAGTTCTTTGCGGAGCTGAATGCGCACTTTCATCTGGTTTGGTCTGCCGCGGTTTCCGTAGCGTTGTGAATTCACAGGCGCGTGCCTTCATCATTCTTAACCTGATTCTGCCTCCTGATTCTTTGAGCCTGCCTGAACCATAGCTGACCTGTCACAGTGCGTTTTTGGATCTCTGACTTGTTTTCTGTGCCCTGACCTCGCTCTAAGATTCTCCCCTGCATGGTCTCTGGTTCTCAGATCACCTGGGTCTGGCTCTGACCCCACTCTCGGATTCCCCCTGAATTGTCTATAGATCTCGGATCACCTGGCTTTAACTCTGGATGGGCTCTCAGTGTCCATACTCTGGTTTGTCTCCTTAATTTTCTACCAGTCTCTGCTCTCAGGGATCTGACCCTGTGCATTTCCCTGGACCATTGAGTAACAGCCATAGAAGGATTCCTACAAACCTACCTGGACGGATTCAGAAATCCTCTGAGATTCACCAGTGACATCACACGGCAACCGACTTCCTCAGAATCTCTTAAAGTTTGTCCCCAGAATCAGTTGCAGTTTCTGGTGAATCTCTCCCAACCTGCTGCAGTTTCATATTTAATAAACTGTTCAAACCTCAGCTGTTGTCTCTCATTGCATACTTGGTCTTCCCTCTTTCTTGTCATTATACAATGTATTCCTTCAGATCATACACGTTTCTGTCTTGTGACTTTTCTGGGCAAGATCCTAAGAAGCCGATGCAGGTTGGTTGTACCCGGTTGTTACCTGAGGAACGACGATGTTGGATAAAGACTGGACTCTGTCTGTCCTGCGGCGAGAGTGGTCACTTCATTTCTTTCTGTCCAAAGCAGCTAAAAGGGAAGGTCCACCGATAAGGAAGGGACCAGCAGGGAGGTTTCAGAACAGATGATATTACCCTGCTCTCTTTTGAATCAACCATTTCACTCTATTGCTTCTTGTGGTGAATCTTGAGGTGAACAAATCTTTGTGGATAACAATTTAGTCAAATGGCAAACTCTTCCTGTTGTATGTCTACCTGAACCACTTTATGCCTCTTCTCTCAGCAGCTTTTGACCCTGTTCATGACATACATTTCATCACCAAACTTGATCTCCAAAAGGGCAACCCCCTGGTAAGAACCAGAGAAAGAGATGAATGGAAAACTCCATTCAAGATCCCCCTGGGACACTTTGAATAACTGATAATACCACTGAGCAGGAGCAGCAGGAGCTGAGACATCAAGACTGTCTCATACTATTTTCCACTTTTTACCAGTCTTGCTTTGTTTTAGTTTGACTTTTTTAATCTTTCTCATTAAGCGGGTCATTGATGGATTTTTGAGTTGAATGCTTGCCTGTTAACTTTGTTTGCTGAGGCCAGGCAGCAGCCTCCACCATCAGGCCAGGGAGCAGACTCCACCACCAGGCCAGGCAGCAGCCTCCACCACCAGGCCAGGCAGCAGCCTCCACCACCAGGCCAGGCAGCAGCCTCCACCATCGGGCCAAGGAGG
>NW_015150648.1:205488-249849 GCF_000732505.1 Cyprinodon variegatus
CTACCTCACTACATCCGCTACACTGAGAGTAAATTATCTTTTAAAAAGAATCTGAGACTCCATTTGATGCCCTGAAGTGTTTCTGTTTTATTGACTGTTTTATTATATTTGTTCTTGTTTTATTGGCTGTTTTATTTTACTTGTTCTTTTGTACTTCCTATAGTAATTTGAAGAAATTACATTTTTGGAAATTTTTATATTTGTAACTGTTTTTACTGTATGTTTTTAATGTGGACCCCAGGAAGACTAGCTGTTTGCCATGGCAACAGCTAATGGGGATCCTTAATAAAATTACAAAATTACAAAATTGTCTCACAAATGCACCTGCAGTTTTTCAGTCCCTTGTCAATTAAGTCCTTACAGATTTTTAAAATCTGTTTATTTTTGTATACTTCGTTGACATTCTGATATTCTCCAGGATCCTAACTGAACATTTTCCAGCGTCTTTTGGACATTCAACTCTTTCTTAAAGCCAAGAGGTGTGAGTTTCATGCCACATCAATCACCTTTTTGGGACACATTCCTGAGAGTAGGCAAGTAAAGACTGATCCAGATAAGGTTCAAGCCATCCTCAGTTGACTCACTGCCTCAACTCCGAACCAGTTACAATTTTTTTGGGATTCGCCAACTGCTACCGCAGAGTCATTAACATCTACAGTCAAACTGCTCAACTCCTCTTTTTTTCTCCAAAAGACCCTTCCTTTGGTCACCAGAAACTGACAGGGATTTTTCGAAACTAAAGAAAAGGCTTGCCAAAGTCTTGCTAAGATCTTCTCTGAAGATAATAAAATTCATCCATATGCCTTCCTTTTCTATAGTTTCTATAGTGTCTCAAGCTGAATGAAATTATTATGTGGGTGATAGAGAGCTTTTGGCCATGAAAATGGCTTTTGGAGAGGGGCGCCACTGGTTGGAGGGAGCTGAAGTATCTTAGAAATCTAGATAATAATGTTTATCTGTATGCTTTTTACATTTTAACTTTGTCATCTCTTACTGTCTAGCCTCTAAAAACACCAAACCCAATGCCCTGTCTAGGTAATACTCCAGTGACCAATAACCCAATGTTTCTATCATCGTTCAACCTTACTGCATTGTAGGGCCCTATTTTGGGAAATTAATGATCAAGTTTTGGAGGCTCAGCAGTTTGAGCCGGACCCTGACACTGGACTTCTGAACGGGGTTTATGTACTGGGCCAACAAGGCACAATTCTCCTCTAATACTGAAATCAGCTGAACCCTTGCACTCCTTAGACGAAATTACTGGTGGCCTTCAATATATAAGGATATTAAAAACTATGTTCTAGCCTGTCCAGTTTATGCCCTCAACAAAGCCAATCACAAGCCTCCCAGTGGTCTTCTTCAGCGTTTGCCTATCCCTAATCCGTGGTCACACATCACCTTGGATTTCGCTACTGGACTACCTTCATCTAAGGGCTTCACCAACATGATCTCTATAATCGACTACTTCTCCAAAGACCTAATCCCTCTTCGTCGACTTTCATCCTGACTTTAGACTGTTATGATTTTATCAAGAGCTCGGACCTACATGCACATAAACCAGTCAAGAGAGATAAGGGAAAAAGTTTAACAGGTTTATTGAGAAGTTTTGTGGAGATTCCAGTGTTGCTATGAACACTGCTGAACCGGAACTGAAAGGGGAGGGGAAGACAATGTGGTTAGTTCAGGTTCAGTGGGAGAATTGATTCTCGAACTTGAAGAGGAAAAAAGGTTGGCAGACTCACATTTCCAGAGATTAGGTTGACTCTTAGACTCCAGTAGGTGAGGAATGTGTTCTGGTGTTTGTCTCATACAGTGGAGGGGGGACAGGGTTACCCAGAATGCGGTTGCTTGTAGGTGAACAGAGAAAGGCTGACTGCCACTCAGATTTCCTGCGGTACTTGGACGGACTGTTGTGCAGATTAACCCCTTGCTCAGTGTGAAGCTCAAACGTTTCCTCGGGGAAAAGTCGATCCAAACCTTCGGTTTGTTTCCTCAGCTCAGTTTGAAGCTCAGTTGATCCTTCCAGGGAGAGAAGATCCAAAAAAATCCAGTTTGCAGGATGACTTCCTGCGGAGACGCAAAGACAAAAAAAACAATGTTAAGACTCAGGTTGACAAAAACTCAATTTGACTCAGCAAAACTCAGCTTGGCTAGAGTACCCAAAACTGGCAAACACTCTGGCGTCGAGGTAGTGGCAGTCAGCAGCTTAAGAACCCTCCGTTAATGAGGTAACACCTTGCAGGTGTGTGAGGAGGAGAATCAGAACCAGGTGCCACCTGGTGGAGGAAGAAAGACAAACACGCAAAAACACAGACCACACAGACTGGAGTCCTAACATAGACAGCTGATCTCCTGACTTGTTTGACATGTTTTTCGCCTTCACTGAATCCGCTGTGAAATTCTTTCGGACAGGGGTCCCCAATTTATCTCCCGGGTCTGGAGGGAGTTTTGTACTTCTTTGGGACAAGACAGCTCTCAGTTCAGGTTTTCATCCCCAAAGTAATGGTCAAACTGAACATATGAACCAGGAGCTTGAGGATCCCTCCGCTTCATCTCCTCGTCATACCCATCATCATGGATTACTCAGTTTCCTTTGGTTGACTATTCACATAATTGTCACACTTCCTCATCTACTGGTCTGTCTCCCTTGTGTATCCTCCTAGGATACCAACCTCCCATGTTTCCATCTGATGAGCAGGACACTGCAGTTACCTCTGTCAAACACCACGTGGTTCTGCATATAGGTCTGGAACTAGATGGTTTCTGCCTTAAACAAAGTGGAAACAAATCAACATCTGGCTGATCGGAGAATAATTCCTGCTCCCCAGTTCTCACCCCAGTTCTCACCTGCACAAAATGTTTGGCTTTCAACTCATGACATTAACCTAAAGGCTTCTAATCGCAAACACTCTCCAAGATTCATCAGTCCATTTGAGACCAAGGAATCATCAGGCCTCTGTGGTTTGCCTCAAGCTGCTGAATCATTTAAAGAGTAATCCAATTTTTCACATTTCTATGATCAAGCTTTTCCTGTCTAGCCCTCTTTGCCCTCCTTCCAGTCCCCCTCCACCCGCCTGAGACATTGGCGGGCACCCAGCCTTCACCGAGCTGAAGGATTTTGGATGGTTGTCACCGTGGAAGTGGTTATCAGTATCTGGTTGATTGGGAGGGTAATGGACCTCAGGAATAGTCTGGGGTTCCCCATTCTTTTATTGTGGAGTTTGACCTTGTAGTTACTTTGTATAAATATAACATACAAAAATTACTGGCTCTTCATGTGATTCTACACGTGAGTCAAAAAACTGCAAACAAACATGACATGTTTATAATTAAAAGCATATACGTAAACACTGTAGTACAATATATGCTTGTCCTGGCCTTCCTTTACAAATTGCAGTCTTAAACTAATCTGAGTTGCTGACTCTCAGCCTGGTCTTGATGAGATTCCATATATTTTCAGTGGCGTTTCAAGCTTGGTAAGTTTTCTGGCCAATCAAACAATTATATCATATTTTTCTTTTTTTAAGTATTTTCTAGCTTAAATATCAAAATCATAATCATCAAAATTAACATAAACAAATAAAGAAAGATCCAATTTTAAAGTTTTCACTGAAATAAACATAATAATTTCCATAGTTTTCTATTTCACTCTGATCTGTTTGGCTGATAAAACTTACACCACCAACTAATAAAGATTTGCAAATGGACTGTTGTGTATCTTTTACAGCAGAGGGCAGTGTTGTTTTCCTAGAGTCAGAAGGCTGACACAGGAACATAACCAGTACATGAAAGTTTGCTGCCCATTTTAAGTAATAGTTGTAATAATGTGATCAAAGGGCATTTATATATGGTAAGGACAACCTTGACATGGAATTCAATCAATCTTACTGGACATACCATTGTTGAATATTGGAAAACTGCACGTGTTAAGATGTCTGGTGTGTTATAAACAATATGTAAGTTATATACGTTAAGTTTAGGTTAATACTGCTTCAAAAATGAAAAACAAAAATGGTTTAGGCCTTTTCACTGCAGGAGCAAAAATGTCAAAGCTTTCTATTTTATAACAGGAGTAGCAAGTTCATATACATTCAGCTAAATCCTCTTAAACACTCTGTTTCACACAATCTAGGCTGGTAAATATGATGTACCATGGGACTTTATTGTGCAATCCTTCAATTACAGAAGTAGGTTTAGCGCAGCAAGCTCGGTGTGTCAGTCTGCCATGAAACTAGAAACTTCTAAAAAAGGATTATGTCACAAAGGATCCGAATTACAGCTGTTATGGATCTGTCCATATCACTGCCCACGTCTGGTTTACTAGGGAGGAAATTTGATTGATTCATTGGGTCAGAATTCCAGACCCATGCCAGCTGCAGGTCCTGCACAATGGTTAGATTGTGCCTTTAGCTGACTAAACAACAGCTGCCTGGAGCTGCTGCTTGAGGCCCTGATGGGTCAGACAGATGGAATGTAATGTATAGTGATAGAAACAAAGAATGGTCTTTATAATTCTGAGCTTTATTAAGCCTACTCATCTAAATCTGAAGATGCCAAGTTGTCTGAGTTAAAAGATTATGGTATTATGGCTTCAGTTGAGTTTAGGAATTTACTGCACAAATATTATTGGTAGAGAAGGGAGTCATGTGATCTACAATCAATACTGATTCTTGGTCAAATATTGGACTAAGCACACTTATTCATCAAACAGTACAAAACCAATGGTACAACGTTGTTCTTTGTGATGCTTTGGCAGATTTATAAAAAAAAAAAAAAGACATTACTTTTACTGGAAATGTTTTGGTGAAGTTGCATACCTACATGAATACATCATTTTTATCTATCATATATAAATATGTATTTATGTGTTTATCATTGATAGCTTTTTTATTTTTAAGAACAAAAGTTTAATCGTAAAGTTTGGGTTGCTAAACACCATTGCTCTGTATGGACTTTTTTTTAAGATATCATACAAATAAGAGGGATAAAAATATACCAGACAGTTAATGCCATAGCTTCATAGCTTCTAATTCATTACTCGATTAAAGGGCATTTTACTTCTCTGGACTATTTTCAATCAGCTCTATTACTTTGAGTATAAACATTGATCTGACTTATTTAAATCCATTATTAGATAGAACTGTATCTTAATTCAGGACACCTGTATCTAATTTGTGGAAACTTGAAAACTGTATGGCTTATTATTAGTGCAGACTGCAGAGTTATTCTGTCCAGGATTTACTTGTCTAGGAGATCGATTAAAAGTTGTACATGACTTTACTCTTTTCAAGTTTTACCAAAATCAATTGATGTTTTCCTGATCCCCATCTGTATTTTTATGGCATGCGATTAGAATAAAAGCCAGGTCTAGTCTGTTTTTCCTAAATGTTTTATATTAGGTACTAGAATGGATAGATAGGAGTACTGAGCTGTCAAGTGTAGCAGTGCAACATTCTTTATTAAAAAAAAAAAAACTACTTCAAAGGCTTACAAAAGATTTGAATCTGTGCAGATATCCAGTCATTTATACAACAAAGTGATTCAACACATTGTATAATTTTTTAATATGAGGCATAACTGTTTATTCCATTGCATAGTTTGCTAATACAATAATCATCAGGTTAACAAATCGTGTAAATGTTGACACAGTCCTTGTTTTAAACTTAGCTTTCATGTTTGTTTTTTTACCTTTCTTATATGATCTCCACTGATTCTTTAATCAAGCCCTTGCTGCGCTAACATGTATGTACCTTCTAGTGCCCTCTTTGCTCATGGCCTTCTGAGTGTGCCTAAGGTCAGAAAAAAGGCAAATAGTGGGCAAACTTCTTCATTTCAGGCACCTAAGCTTTGGAATAGTCTTTCTCTGGGTGTAATAAAGGCTTGCTGAACATTTTTCTAAAGCAAAGATAGAGACTTGCTTTTTTTCCATTTGTTAGGTGTCGTGAATTTGATTAAACTGTTTATACTTTGTGTTTTTATCTACTTATTTTAATTTTTGTCTGTCTGACTTATTCATTTACACCCTCATAGACCAAAGCTTATTCCTGAGCAACAAAATACAAACAAACATGATCTTTTACAATTTTTCTACCACCTCTGGCAGGCTTTTTTTTTAAATAAGTTACTGGATGCCCTGAGTAGTGCTCCCATCAATATGGCCAAAAACCAAAGAATTATCTGGAAGACAAAGTTACTTTTTAAGTATCTATCTTTATTTAGTTTGGAAATATTTACAACCTGTTGAAAGATTATAATACAAAGTTTAGAATTGCCCCCATCAAATAACAATATATTCACTGAGATGGTAATTTTATATTTTATTGAGCTGTTTCTTGCTTTCTCTCAGTTTCTCACATGGTATGAAGTCACCGTTAAGAAATATGAAACAAACGTTCAGCGGGCCTTTTAAGTTATAATATTGCCAAATAACTTTAATGTACAACTGTATTAAGATTTATTTTCATTAATGTTTTACATCTCACTATAATACTTGCCCTATTCATGGATATTAGCCTATAAAAAACAGAACCCAAAAGAAGTCTTGTTTTATTAACAAGGCTTTTGGGGACAAAAAAAAAGTGAGTGTAGTTCGTGATAAAGAGCGATTTGAATGATGATCAGACCTTGAGGAACCAGTAACAGACTGGTAATTCTAACAAAATCAGACTGAACTGACAAATATTTACACTGGGATGTTTAATTACTGAAGGCTGTACAAATGAGTAAATGGTGCTATCAGTCGAACACATACAGTATAAATGCTGGAATACACTCAGACATCAGGTGCTCCAAACAGAACAACTTACCAAACTAGTGCTTCTCTAATTATAGACTTGCACTCACTGTATACTTTAGTAGGCACACACCTATTTAACTGCTCGTTAACAACACTAGATAATCTGTTAATCACATGGCAGCACCTTGATGCATTAAGGTTTGCAGATGTGGTAAAATAAAAAAACTAGCAAGTTTACACTGAATTAGGAAAGGGGATTTACTGTAGTGACTTTGACTGTGATGTAATTGTTAGTGTTAGTTAGGATGATCTAAGATCAGTTGCTGCTGAACTTTTGGGTTTTTCAAACAAACGACCAGTGAGCGGGTTTGCACAGAATGGTCCAATAAAACTCATTGCAACCAAGATATATGGAACTCCAAATTTCAAAACACAACTCATTGAACTTTGAAGTAGATTGGAAGCAGCAGCAGAAAATGACACAAAGTACCACTCTTGCCAGCCAACACAAGGTAATTGAATCTACATTCTGCCTTGCCCTGTATCAGTGATGTAGCACAGTGGTGTAGTGTGGAAGATGTTATCGTGCCAGTTTTTGACTAGTTAGAACCAACTGAGCATTGCTTGCAAACCACAGCCTAGAGCACGGGCCTGTCATTTTTATTCCTCAAGGGCCAGTTGTCAGGCACCTTTTCTATGTGTCTGATTTCACATCTGAATAAAATGTCTGGATTACCTCCCAAGAATGAAATTGAGGAACCCTGTCCTAGGCCGTTTCTCAATATGCGTTCTTGAGCGTTCTCCTGTGCTCGTGTACTCGTGACTCGTCATCAGCCTCAGCCCGAGTACCGTTCCAATTCTCGAGAACGCCAGATCGAGAACGCACCAAATCCCCGGATGTTGTTCTCGCCCCGCCCTCTTTATCGAGCATGCATCAGCCAGGGCTAATGTTACCCCGTCTGTAGTGCACTTCTCTCGGTCTAGTTATGTGTGAACTACCGCTCGTTCTGATGGCGGTTTTTTGCTTTAATTCGGCCAAACGCCCCATTTTTTTAAAATGTTTTTTAAGCTATTTAGGAAATAAATAGTTTTGACTGTTAAAGAAATGCTAAAGAACGTTGCATGTGATGACGTCACGAGTACGCTTCTGTTCCAATACACATACGTGCTTGCGTTCTCGCGTTCTCGTCAAGTCCGATCTTCCTGCGTTCTCGCCAAGAACGAACTTGACGAGAACGCGAGTACGTACTCGCGTTCTCGTGAATTGAGAAACGGCCCTAAAATGTTGGTACTGACCATGTGATTTTTATAATCACATCCATCAACTGGATGCATTTCTGTTTTTTTGAACGTGACAATAGTGCCTTTCACAGTGACCAGATCTCAGTCCATTGGTAAACAAAAGCAAATCTAATAGGACATGAGAAATAATAAGCCAGGCTTTTGATAAGGTAAATTGTGTCACTTCCTGTTTTGGTTGTTGTAGACCTATGTTCTCTGGTGCTCCTCAGCATCACTTCTTTTGAGACCTGCTTTTTTGTCCCTTTTGGGTAAGTTAGAAAGCAAAATTGGACTCTGGAGGGGTGGCCTTGGTTCAGCTCCACTAGTCGATTTTTGAAAACAATCATACTCTTGTGTGATAATATAATCACATAGTATAGGCAGACGCTACAGTTGTATTGATCTACGCCTTCTACTGAATTGGGCAGATATTTCATTCGGCTTCTCCAGTACATAAGCATATTATTTTCAAGCTGTTCTTTATTTTCAGACACAATTGCTTGTCAATTGTTTTACATGCAAACCATATAGAAACAAATGTGAAACTTCACTCTCTATGTTTAAAGTTTTATGCATTTATCTATGCTACTTTTTCGGCAGCAGTATGTCCTGATTTCAACTCTGCAATGTTTCTGTAACAACTCTATAGTTGGAAAGTGACATGATGCTTTACTAGTACTGTGGGGCTCGGTCCAAAGTGACAAAAATCTGGTTTGAAGGAAATCATACTTACTAAAAAATAGAAAATGAAATTTCCTATAATTTTCATATTTGGCACCACACTACACTGCGTACATATGTGAAATACCTTAAGGTTCTCCAATTGTAAATAAGATAAACACTTTTAAACACATATTTTAGTATGTGGCATCACTGTTTATTCCATTACATTAGTTTGCTAAAACAATAGTCATGAGGTTAACAAGCTCTGTAAATGTTTAAAGTCTTTGTTTTATACTTAGCTCTTATCTTTTACTGATACAGGGTAAGGCAGACTGTAGCTTCAGTTACCTTGTCTTAGCTTAACAACTTTTCTACAGGAAAATGTTTGTGTTCACATAGTAGGCTGGGTGACATTACACAGAAAGCGTATTCTGAGATCCCTGCCCACTGGTCAACACCAATCCATGAATGTTTCTTAATGATTTTTTGGCACTCAGCGTCCTCTGAAAAGCCAACTCTGGTAATTGGCAGCTCCATAGTCAGAAACGTAGCATTATAGACACCAGGGACCTTAGCCAAATATTTGCAGAGTGAAATCAAATGTTCCCTGAAACTGCTGGGTAAGGATAAGGTTAAATACAGTAAGATTGTTATTTGTGCTGATGGTAATGACACCTGTTTACTCAGATCGAAGGTCACTAAAATTAGCATTGCTTCGGTGTGCAAGTTTGCCAAATGCATGTCAGACTCCATAATGTTCTGAGGTCCCCTCCCTCATCTGACCAGTGATGACACGTGTAGCTGCATATCGTCATTCAACAACTGGCTGTCTAGATGGTGTCCTGAAAACAATGTACCGGTAGGTTAAGCTGAATATTGGCAGACTTTTTGGGGGATGTCTGTTCTGATTTGGCGAGATATCCCCCATTCCACTTTTGATGATGCAGCTCTTCTTTTTAGGAATCTGGCCAACTCTTTATTAGTCCTCAAAAATACTGAAAGCCCAGGAAGAAGACCCGGCAGCAGAGTTGTAGTTTGACACACCCCTCTGCAGCTCCTCGGCTGAGTAAACTGTGATAACTAATTAAAAAGATCATGACTCCAATTTAGAAATAAACTAAAAAAACTAATAATAAATGTGGTTTATTGAACTTACCATTTCTCTCTTTGAGGAGTTTGTTAGTTAATGATTTATTTCTGGTAATAACATTGGTTTATGTTGTCTTACAGAAACATGGCTGCAACAAGTGGATTATTTTTTGCCTAAATGAGGCAACTCAAGGTATTTAGATTTCCACAAGCCAGGAAACTCTGAGTGAGAAAGAGTAGCAGCAACAATCTTATAGTCCAACTTTGATTAGTTAAAAGCAAGTTAATAGTTGCAATTCTTTTTAATATTTAACCCTTAGTTTTCCCATCCAAATTGTAAACCAATAAATGCGCTTCTGTTCACAACTTTGTATATTCCACCAGGTCCTTACTCTCAATGTTTGAATTGACTTTGAAGAAATAGCAGTATTTAGTTACAAACCCTCTTATATCTGACCACTTTTTAGTATCCTTCAGTTCAGACTTCATTTAACAAAGTTCTCCATCCACAAAATGTTTACCTTTGGCAGACCATTACCAGATAACTAATACATTTTCCATAATCTATTTAATTCTTTTTATCTCCACTGTATCACTGAACAACAGAGGACAACCATTTAATTTATTGCCCTTTATAGATTGATGCAATCTGCTTTAGACAACACTGCCCCTTCCAAAAAGAAGGCCTTTATTACCGTAATAGGAGGCCGGCTCTTTGTTTTAAGTTAGAGTTATGTACTTTAAGCATATTGTTGGATATTGGAGAGAAAATGGCTTTTTTTGATAAATCGTTCTCCGGCACATTTGTCAGAAGTATCAATATACTTTATCATGGTTGCTGAGTGTTGTGTTGCACACCACTTACCGACTAAAATTGCAGTTTAATGATATTGATTGCTTGTTCCAGACATGTGGTCACTGTTTATAGGTGAATAGAACCTTTTTCTTAATCATGCTTAGATAAGTTTATCTCAGGGAATATTGGTGAAAGTTTGTTTCTAGACCTACAACCACTCCCAAAAAAAAAAAAAAAAAGGGTGGTTAGTAACTGGCTAAATGTACTCAGTTGCATCTACTTGAGTAATTTTTTGGAGGAAAAAAAATACTTTTAGGAGTAGTATTGTACTTTTTACTTTTACTTGAGTAAAAATATTTTAAAGTATCACTAATTTAATTTGAGTAAAATTCCTGTCTGCTTCACTCAATGTGAGTAAAGTCACTTACCGAATATAAGCTTGTTTTAAACAAATATGTACCACTGAGAGACAAACTCGTTACATACTGTAACGATTGATTTCTACGTTTTATAGCTCAGAAAATATTAAATAGGTTGTTATGATCATTCACTGAAAAAAATAACGAAACCATTTTTGGCATTTACTTAATCATATTTAGTTACTTCAACATAATTGTTTAATGTTAGCATGGTAGGACGTAAAACAATTGTGTTAAAGTTACTAAATATGATTAAGTAATAGCCAAAAACGGTTGCATTATTTTTTTTCAGTCAGCACTTACACAGACTGCATCCCCACCCTGCTGAGTACCCTTTGACGCATTCATTTGACGATATGTTTTGTTAACTTTATAGCCGACACATGCAGTGTCAGCTTTGACAAAAAGAACAGGAGTTGCCCAATTGCTGCATAGCTCTGCAAGTCTAAAACAACTGTTGAAACCAACTGTTGTGGTGCATTCCTGGGCAGGTCCAGTGATGGCAGAGCTTTGCAATGCTTTGTGGCAGAGAAAAATACAGCCTTGGTTTGCAAATGGCTCATTTGGTTAATCTTTTGCTTTACCATTGGACATTAAACTCCTAAGTGTGCTGTTACTGTGAACAGTAAAACCAACAGCATGGAAAATAAAACAGTTCATTAGCGGAATGGGTAAGAGGTGCTTGTTGATTTTGACATAAAAGACAAATAAGCATAGGTTTGTGTATCCATTGGTTGTGTCATTATTTCCATGAGCTTCCTCTGTATTATTTACAAAGTACTGTATTTTACTTAACTGCAAAAGCTTGTTTCAAAAACAAGCATTAACGCAGCATCAGAGCTGTACTGCAGAAAAGAGAGATTTTCCCCAGATTTGGATTGACTTCCGCTATAGCTGGATTATGCAGTCCAAGATGATGTCATAGAGCATGATCTAACTCTGTGGCCAGATGAATGAATCATGCGTTTTCCTTTAATTTGGGGGTTATTAAATGAACAGAACTTCTCTATTTGAGTTTTAAAAGAAGACTATTGGTATGCGCCTTGGGTTATTTTCTCGCTTACGGTTCATTTGAATTGCTCAGAATTAGGAGTAAAATTAGTACTTTGCAACAGCTTTTATTGGATTGGGTCTGTTTTCAATTATGCATCATGCATCTAAATGTACTTGAAAGAAATGTCAAGAGGAAAAGTAAAGAAGTTATTGGTTATACAGTTGTTGTTTTTTTACATTCTTTGCATTTAGCTCTGAAATGTTGATAGTAGCTCTTCTTATAGCTTTATTCTTCAACTCTTAACTTCTCATTAGTGTGAGACAGGGTAAAGCATAGTGAGACTTGAAATCTTGCAATTACTTGAAGATATAAACAGTTTTCACTCAAAGGGTTAAATTTTACTGGAAAAAGTTGGCTTGAATTGTGAAATGCTTAAAGTGCATAATATTGACTGTCTGCAGGGTGTGATAAAATCTTATATAACAATTCTTTAGATGTACTAAAATGTTTCCATTCCAACTGTTTGTTGTTCTCTGGATTTTGCTCAAAGAAAAAAAAAGGTCATTATAAATATTCACACGCTAATGTTACTTGCTTTGAAGCAAATGCACAAAATAAAATAAAATAATTATTTTCTTTTTGTCTTAAATATTTCTTCTTTGTTTTTTTTTTGTTTTTATCATGTGTTTTCCTAATTTTTGGTCCTACAGACTGACCATGACAGCTGAGATGAACAACTGGGACCAAGTTTTCTTTGTTGTTGTTGTTTTTTAAATCTGAATCAATTTAATTACTTATCCCACTTTCTATTTTTATACTTTGCAACCCACCCCACCCTTCCTTCCTTTAATACATTTGGTCTGACTAACAACTGATGCTGCAAAGCACCTGTTTTAAACACTACCCACAAAGAGAGCAAACCCATTTCTGCTCTTTGGTGCTAGTATACATTTCTTAACCTTCTAAATTAAATGTACAACTCCAATCATGAGCAAAATATTACATTTTTTTGTCTTTTGGATTAGTTTTACTTTCTCCTTTTGCATAGTGTCTCACTTGAATAATAAAATATACAGTACAGGGCTGTTAAGAGGTTTCCATCCACTTAACATTGCATGATTCTTATCCAATTTTCT
Source organism: Cyprinodon variegatus (assembly GCF_000732505.1). Lineage (NCBI taxonomy): Eukaryota > Metazoa > Chordata > Actinopteri > Cyprinodontiformes > Cyprinodontidae > Cyprinodon > Cyprinodon variegatus. Next base: position 218,603 of record NW_015150648.1, read on the forward strand.
TGAAATGACCCACTTTTAAATCTAGATTATAATGATAAACAAAGACTTGGATTAGGCCTTTTTTGAAAATTTATTTTACCCCACTTTATCCATGCCAAAATAGATTTTTATGAATCTTTGACATCATTGTTTTTTCGAATTTCCAACCATCTAGTCCAAACTTTTAGAATCAGATGAAATAAAACTGGTTGCATTGTTAAAAAAAGAACCAAGGAACCACAAAGGCTGTAGCCTTCCATTAACTGGTAGAGGTCAATGTCTGCTCTGTAACGACTTTTACATGAAAGACAACTCTGCTCCAAAATGGACCCCATCAAGCTGGACTGAAATTTGCAGATGTTCACATGGCTAAACCAAATGTGTTTAAAAAAAGATTAAAATAATTCCTCTACTTAGACTAAAAAAACAAGACCACTGGAGGAGTCTAGGTAAAGCTTTATAAGCTGTACATATTGTTATGCATGTTGGTGATAACATTGTGCTTATGGTCTTTTTCCCATCAGGTGGGAAAAGTGGATGGAATAATAAACAAAGACTGCTCCCAGTTTTTTTAAACATCAAGTCTAACAAATGGAGAAATTTGGACATAACAGAATTTTTCTAAAAGCCCAATAATCCCAAATACAGTTTAGAAGTGCTAAGAATTTAAAAAAGCCGACTGACATTACATTTTCTAGAATAGCCCTGACCACAATGTAAGGGAGAATATAAATGTTTGTGCCAGGAAACAGATTTTAAGTGGTTTAATATTTATAAATATAATTTCCAGATTACCAATGGCTGCGAAAAATGTATTTTAGTTTGCCAAGAAAATTTGATCTATGTAGTTATCAGAGATGGGAAGTAACAAAGTACAAATACTTCGTTACTGTACTCAAGTAGATTTTTCTGACATTTTTACTTTACTACTTATTTTTATGGCGACTTTTTACTTCTACTCCTTACATTTTTACACAAATATATGTACTTTCTACTCCTTACATTTAAAAAAATTGGCTCGTTACTTTAGTTTTGAATCATTTCAATGGAGTTACCGTTATTATTTTTCACGTCATCAATACCAAATTCAATCTAATTGGATGGGAATCTACGTTGCATTTGACGCACCACTACAAGATGAATCGACAGATTCGGCGGTATTCATTCGCGGCAAATCATTGCAGCTTGGTGGCGGTGGCGTTAGCATAGTAGTATGGACGACGAGATGATTGAAAATGAACACAACGGAGATCTAGTCCTATTGGCAGACATCCATTTAAAATGTAGGCAACGGCATGAAAAAAGTGGTTTCTACTTTTACTTTTATACTTTAAGTAAATTTACAAGCCTGTACTTTGGTACTTTTACTTGAGTAAAGAAGTTTAATCAGTACTTCCACTTTTACCAGAGTATTTTTTAACACAAGTATCTGTACTTTTACTCAAGTACGGAAAGTGAGTACTTTTGCCATCTCTGGTAGTTATGTTGTCTGATTATACTTAAGCCTGCATGTATAATCTTGACTCTTTGTGGATTAACAGCATTTAGCAAAAATATCAAACAGGTGCATGCAACCTTTTTTTTTAATAAAATATTAAAATTGTTGATGTATCTTTAAATGCTTTAAGTTAATATTTGGTTCATATCATATAGGGTTGGAGTAAACTTTTTTACTGCTTTTCCTTCTAAATAAAAATCACTTACCCAAGTATACTGAATAAAACCGCAGAGCATATTTAAGTTAAGTCTATTTAAAGCATTTGATAAATTTCTACATGCGTCATTGAATAATATAAATCAAAAAGTTATATAAAAGCTCTGATTGTCAATAATGTAATTTTAACTCTCATTTATTTATGGAGGTTTACCACACAGTGCAATGCTGTTAGTGTGCTAGCTGATTTGTAGCACCAATATGCCATGCACAGCTCATAGTTGTGTCAGCAATGAGCTCATTCATTCCACTAACAGGAGGTGACATGAGAAGAGCGAAGAATATTGCAGAACTTTCAGGTAGGTCCAACTCGCTGTGTTCAGGCCTTCAGGCCACCTGCTGTGTCAGAGCAGGACGGTTAGGATTTGCCAGTCCTGTATAGAATCCAGATTCTTTGAGGTCAAACATGATGATGTTTTGTTTTTAAGATCAAATCAATAAACTGAGCAGTTTAAAGGGTGGTCTGGAAACATCTAGTTTTCCGAGTCATGTTTGTGTTTATTGGTGTTTTTGTACTTACTTCCCATTAGAAAATGACAGAAAAGAATTACCCCCAGCATAAACACACAAAACAATAGCAGTGTTTAAAATTAATCCATTGCCTTCGCTTTCTCAAAATTTTCCATAGCATCCTAACTTTTCTCCTGTTTTCCTTAAGTTTTGACATGCACTCTGATTACAGAGCTAATCCATCGGCAGTTTTAACATGTAAATGTTTAGAAACAAATACGAAAGTTTATACCACTTTTTGACAAATTTTCTCTACACAGAAAGTGTTTCAGAAAACTGCACATTTGGCAAGCCTCACCTGTTTCAGAAGTTAAGCGTCGGGGCAGCAGGACCTGATTAAAGCGCTTATGTGATTAATACTTTTTATTCTTTAGGATAAACAGAGCTTCAGACTAAAGCTTTGATGTCACCCAACATGCTGCTACAGTGATGCCAGAGGTCACATATTAAGCTTCCATTTTAAAGTGATGGATACATCAGAAAGGGGGGAAATTATTAAATTTTTTTTGTTGCTTTTCAACTTTTGATGGGAGAAAATTGTTTCCTGCTCTGCGAAATGATGTCACATAACGGAGAAGCTTTATCTCATCACTCATAGTGCCTGCCACCTGGGGGTGGCTTTAAATTACACAGAACAAACTACAACAAAAGCATCTATGACTCACTGTTGCCCCGCAGCATCTTACATCTTAAAGTTCCACTGAATGCTCCTTTTCCGGCCTCTACTTGGCTGGAATCAGGAGGAGAAAAGTCTAGTCTTTGCTCATTAGCAAGAGATTCAAGAACCATTACTGTCATTTTGGACCCAGAATTACATTTTTGTTGAGACATTCTGCTCAAATCAATGTACATAAATAGAGCATAGAGAAAATTAAAACACTTTGGAGAGATATGAGCATCCTTATATAGAAGTTGTAAAACATATCTACAGACAAGCATGAATGAAAGATAATGTCTTTTCTAGCAATACTACCATTGTTAATGTCTAAAGCTAAAGTAAGCTAAGCTAAATACACATAAGATGAATTGTTGCTTTAAAAGAATTATGATTTTATTTTAAGTAATACCATGCAACAATTTGCAGCCTCATAAATAATAAGGAACTCTAGTGAAACTGAATGAAAGGTTTTGCAGTTATGTGTATTTATACTAGTGAACAAAAGGCATTGCACTTTTGGGTTTAATGACTCAGAGGTTGAGGTGTGGCTTGATGACTAACTTAGAGGGCAGACAGATACTGTATCCCTGCAGTACTGGTAACATAACAGTGAAACTTTAGCTAACACTTACAGTTGTTCTGTGAATTCCCTTTAACCATTATCCCTATAAATAACCATCCAAACTATGGTACTCCTTTTTTAGATATGTAAAGGAGTATATACCAATCATTTTAAAGAAATCAAATCTTTAGTCTGTTTTCAACAGAGGGATATTCAATTTAGAAACTGTTTTTTGGCACTAGACACTTATTGAGTTGCAATAAGATTTAAAATGTTTAGAATGTTAAAATATCTGGTTTAAAGCCTTTCATTTAATAAGATGCCAGAGAAAGTGCACTGAGCACAGAGATTTGCAAAACCATCCATCCCCCACCCGATACGCAGGTCAGCTGTCTTTTTGAAAACACTTTCAATTGCAAACAATTTATGGCAGTGATCTAATTTAAACCATTTATGTAATTCTGTCTTAAAACTACATTTGAAGAGTGGGAGCCAAAATGGCTACTGGAGTTGTCTCTATTAGGAAACTAACCAGATAGTGCCACACTGGAAAAATGACCTAGAAGTAAGTAAAAATTTCTTAAAATAAGTGTATTTACCCTTGATTTGAATAGGTAAATGAGATAGTTTGCCAATGGAATGAGTATCTTATTCTTAAAATAAGATATCTCAATAATATTCACTTGAAATAAGACAATGCAATTGTTTTTTTTTTTCCTATTTTAAATCTAAATTTTATTGTTCCATTGGCAAAATGTCTCTTTTATCTCCTCAATTCAAGAACAAATGCACTTATTTAAAGAAAAAATGACTTATCTAGATTTGGATTTTTTCCAGAGCACTTTGTTCATCTTGAGTTAATCTGTAAAAAGCAGAATTGTAACAAGGGATAATCTTAGTCCAATTCTAAAATTAGTAGCTGTTAATTCCATGTTTTCTGTCATATACAGTATATAGGGACATAATGCCTTTTTTAAGACAGTGTTCAATAGGAAAGATAATAGAGCATCCCAGTCCTGCACCCCCAGAACTAGAACCAAACATGCAGAAGCAGCATTTAGTTCCTACATTCCACTTATCTGGAACAAACTCCCAGAAGACTGTAAAAGTGCTGAAATCCTGAGTTCTTTTGAGTCAAAGATAAAAAAAAAACATTTGTTTAGAGCTGCCTTTGACTGTTTAAATTAAACTAGTAACTGAGGTATTATAAGTTTAAGGTTGTGATCCAACTGTTTTATTTTCTATTCTACCTGCGTTTATCATGTTTTTTTAATTTGCTTTTATTCTGCTTTTTTGTTATCCAATTCTTTTATTTGTTTTACAAATGTTTTTTCTTTTATTCAGCTTTTATTATTCTTCTATTTTATTATCCAATTCGTGTAAAGCACTTTGAATTGAAAAAAAAATTGTCTTGCCTTGCCGTGCCATGCCTTTAAAGCAAGGAAGACGTTTATTGATCTTTATTCGTCAAGAAAAGACAAGAATAAAATACCTGCTTGCTAAAACTATCTGTATCTGCATTCACGACCAATAAAATGTTTAAGCAGCTAGAATTTTTTTTACACAAAAGACTGGTTAAAAAGCTAAGTTAAGTGTTGAGAAGGACATCAAGCAGTTTAATAACTCTGTAAAACATTCAGATTTTCATTAACCCTCCTGCAACTTTATTTGGAACAATAGACTCGGGTTAAATCCGATTTCTCCTATGCTAAATATGTGGAATAACCCCTCATGCTAACAGTTAAATATGGTGTGATTCTGTGGGCCTGTGTCTCTTCTAGAGGCCTTTCTTACCATTACCATATTTACCAGTATTTACCAGTATATGTTGCTGGCAATGTAAAACTTGCTCAGGATCAGATTCCTAGCACCTCCACTGGTTGATGCATTATTCTAATTTTACTGCAGTTTTTACAACAAAACAAGAACTCAACTTGACAAATTTGTTCTTGTCTTAATGCTGATTCTGACTTCTTCATTATAGTTTAACATGCTTACTAAGAAGGCTTCCAGCCAACCTTTTTAATCAACATTCAACGCAGCTGCCAAAGTCTTTGAATAAATAGAACAAACATTATGGAGGAAGATTAGGCTTGAAATCATGTTTTATGTATTAGAACAGTTACCTCTGAATAACATTTTCTACCAGAAAATCCATAGATAAATTCTATGGTGAGAACATAGGACACAGACATAAAAAACAACAACAATTTAACTACAAAAAATATTAGTCATGGCTCATGGCTTAGTTTCATAGTCCTCTCATTTTGTAATAAAAACCTGGCGCTGACTTAAACGACAAGCACTAAAAGTTGCCTTTTATTGCACATTATGTCATCCGATGGATGAACTTGTGTGGGTTCTTCGAGCTGGCGATGAGGGCGGACCTGTTCGAGGGAAATGTGTGGACCAGAACTCCCAGGATAAAGCCCTGCAGGTGTGTGTGAGCGTCAGATGACAGGCATGCAGTCTGATTAGGTCATATATGGCCTCAGGTACGTTTCAAATCATCTCTGAATTACATCAGGGACTAAAGTGTTTGGAACCTCATCTGACAGCTTTCAGCTAGAAGAGGGATTGAGTGCATGGACAAACACCATGTGGACATCTTGTTATAAATGTTGAAAGCAGGTATTTCGTAATGTGTTTATATTACTTTTTTTATAAACTGCAGCTGCTGTATGGTTTTAATTAGAATTAAATCATTTAAGTTTCTATAATTATTAACTTTTCCAACCTTTCTAAGGTAAGTTATTATTAAGACAAATTACAACGCAAATAATCTGAAAACCATTGAGATGAGTAACTGATATATATACAGAACAGTTTCATCATGTAAAATTAAAGCCTTTATTTATGTTTACATATTAACCTTATAAAGATTGAACCATTAAATAACTGACAGAAAATTCTATTTGGTTTTTAATAGAGCTGAATTTGAACTTTCAGATAAATTAAATAATAAAAGCATACATTTTGTATAAGTTAAATTAGATAATTATTTGCATCAATTTTGATATATTAGACATTTCTGTATAATATTTTATACGTTTTCTATTCCCCACACATGTCTGATTGTGTAAGTCAAGTTTTTCACAAACAAAAATATCACAGTGATTATGCAGAGGTCTCGAAAACTCATGTATCAAATGTGATACACTTACCTTTAAACGGTTCAATCTAAAAGTGTGACTAGCATTCATATTAATCCCCCTTTACTTTAACAACTCTAAATAAAATCCGTTGCAAGCTGTTGGTTTTAATAAATATTTATTTATTTTTAATAAATAAATGCATAATTTGATCTCAGTATGCACACAGCTGTTCCGTGGAAGCCTCAGAGGTTTGTAAAATGGTAAATAGCTGTAGCCACAGCTGCCTTAGGAAACACTGACAGTAGTGAGGCACCAGGCCATTTGACACCATCAGTAGCCGATGCAGGTGGGGTGTTTTGCCCAAGGAGACAACAAGTGAGATATGGGGAGTTGGGGTTCAAGCCATCAACCTTCTGGTGGCACGAACAGCTTATGCATCCTATACCACTGCTACCCCTGTTATTTGATAACATAATGAACAAACAGCAACACAAAGAGTAGCATATTAGATAATGGCTGTGTTCAAACGTCCACCATAACTTTTCAATCACTATATAGAGACCATGGACTTTATAGTGAACTCAGTTAATTGACCATTCGGATAGATGGTCAAAACTTTTCATTGCCCGTTGGTCATTTCACCCCAGCTCCCCAAACGGTGCCATCTTTGTTCTCTTACCCCAATAACAAATCCCATTACGCTTTGCAAGAGCTCTTCTTGCAAAGAATTCTGGGATATATCTGCTCATCTACTGACCATCGATGCATACTGCTTTCCAAAGTTTATTGTGGTGGACATGCATATTAAAGGGTGTAACCCCTCTATACTGCTCTATACAGGGGTTAGAGTGGATGTTTAGCCTTAATTCATCATTTTTCATGTGAAACCTGGTGGCTCCAATTTTTTTTTGTAGAGATCAGGAAGATGGATGCTGAAAAATATGGGGGAAACCTGTTAAAAAATAGTTAGTATTTTTTATTTATTTATTTTTTTTTACAGTGTCCTGTCTGGCAATGTGGCAATAAGAATAATTATCTTGATGCCAAAAAGAGCCCAACAGATTTTACTATCACAAGTGTAGCAGTGTGGCAATTGCCATACTGCTCCACTTGTTTTATGCATATAATTTGCTTTATTATAATTATGCAGGGAGTTTTACAGTTTATATGGACACTGCAATGTAAGTAGAGCAGAAAAACAGAAGAAGAAAAAGGAAAAAAGAAAAAAAAAGATGAAAGAAAGAAGAGATAGAAAGAAAGGGAAAAAAGGAAAAAAATAAAAAATAAAAAATAAAATAAAAAAGAGTTATTAGAGGCTGAAAATATGTAAGACTAGGACGGATTTTCAACTTTCAATAGGACAGCAACTCTAAACTTACAGCTACCCTTTAATAGTGCACATCAACCAAAGTTTGTAGTCCAGTCAAAGTCCAGACTTTCATGGTGACTTAAATCAGTGTTCCAGAATGTTCTCCTTTCAGTGTGACTGTGGTTGAGCTCTGTTTCCAGAGAAATCACAAAATAATTTGAGTTAGGACTTACCCCAAATGACCTGCAGCTATAACTGCTAAATGAGAATCTTCAAAGAATGCTGAAACAGTTCAAAGGGTGCTGACAACAGATACACACCTTCTCAGTTATACACATTTTGCTGGTCTATCACCTAAAATCTAAACACAAGCCACTGAATTTTGAGGTTGTAATCTGAAAAGGTTTAAAATCTCTAAATACCTTTGGAAGGCACTATATATATATGCGAACTATTGTTATGTATCTGAGCAACTTGTATTTTATTGTCATACAGGCTTTCTGGTGAGAAAAAAACATTTTCTAATACCTATTGTTTTCTCCTGGAGCTAGAATAAAACACAGGCAGGTTTAAACCTGCTTTCACTGCTATACAGCTTCAACAACCATTACATTACATCATGCTCTGTTTGACCTAGGCTTTCAGCTAGTTGAAATGATGCAGATCAGTTGCTTTTTTGTGTTTAGCATTTAATTCAGTAGTCTAACGTGGCATTTAATATGACTGCAAATTTTGTATTTTTGCATTTCTATCAGACATTTCCAAATGGGATTTTTTTTAAATCTGTTCTGATAGTGATCCAAAGAAAAAATCTAACCTTATCTGCAGCTGAAACTTGACCAAGAGGCTGATCATGCCTTTGTGATGACATAAAGCGAGTGGAAAAGTACAGACCCCCCTGGTTCTGCCATACATATTCTCTCTTCCACCACAGCTATCATCCTCCTTTCATGCGGGTAGCCTCGGTGACATCACCCCTCCAAAAAGCCTTCCAAGTCGTATTTACTAACTCCAAAAAGAGGAGGGTATCTAACTAAGCCTTCACTAACTAGGGTTTGTGGTGAGGGAGCATCAGGTTTTCATTATCTTCTTGGGAGGCTATGGTGTCTGCTGGCTGTGACATCCTGTCCTTTAAGGTACACATGTATAAAGGGTAGTCAGATTGGGGCTGAGGTTAAAATATAAGCTGTGTGAGAGCATCAAACTGTACGTGAATGAGACCCGTGGAAAAGAGTAGGAGAACTGAAGGGTAAACAGCATAAGGAAGGTGTTACAGTAGCGTAATCCAACAGAGCTGGCAGAGAAGGAACACCTGGTTCAAATCTAGTCACACAGTTACTCTAAAAAACAAGTTTATATCCTTTAAAAATGTTTAGATTGTAAATAAAAGAAACAAAATCAAGCTAATTTATTTTCGCTTCTATGATTATTTGTCAAACGAACTCAAGAAGGAGGATTTCATGGTAGAGTTTTCAGCCACTAGTGTTCTCTCTGGGTAGCCTACTCAATCTTCTTCCCACCACCTGATAAAAGGTTGAGTTAATAAGTAATCCTGAAACTGTCCTGTATCCATTGTTGCCTTGCAAACAGTCACGGCTCTACCTGTCCTTTTGCTGATTAACTGCTCAGGGTAGGCATCAGTTACATAATATATATGCATCTACTGTATGTATTTATGTATAGACTCACCAATGTTGTAGAAAAAAGTATTTTACAAAAAGTAAACAATAATCTAATAAATTTTGATTTATTTATTAGTCCCGATAGAAAAAATAAAGCCCTTTAATCCATCAGAGTAACCAGGTATTTTAAGTGGGAACATTTAAGTTTTGGGGTTTTTATTTACAATATTTTTTTAAATAAAAAATTTGGTAAATAATAAATCCAAAGAATATTTATTATTCATTCAACAGATTTAGAACATACAGGAAAAGTGACTCCATAACTGCTGAATGTTTTGTAGAATTGGTTATTGTATTGTATTTTATTATTATATTTATCAAATTTTATCATTAGAAAAAAAAAAGTTAGAAGTGTACATTTACAGTCATTTTTACTATTTTTCAAAGCTGCACTTTTAAAAAGATGAAATTGTCCATTGAGCTGTTTCCAAATGAAATGTCTTTCTGTTTTTTTTTTTACACTTGTTTAAACAAAATGACAAATAAATTTATCTAAAGTCTCTAAAGTCTAAAAAATTAAATATCAAGGAAAAGTATCACGTCGTTTCTGCTAATGAACTTGACTAGTTGATCAGCAATAAGTTCAAAAACTTTAATTGCAGGAGCTTAGCCTAACTTATTAAATAAACAAGTTAACAAATATTTTGTTTTTCCACTAAGCATAAATATAAATGAGATTTAGTCACGATAGGAAACTATAACCTGAGCTACATCTCAGAGTCTGAGATGGCCTCAGATAGCAAGGTGTGTGTGCATCATATTTCTAGGATATGTCTGAGTGATTAAACTGGACCAGTGAGAAATCTGCCATTTTTACCACAGTTGTATGATTTAGACTATCAAAAACACTACAATTACATTTGCAAAATAAAATTATTTGCTTTGTTCATTAAGAGGGTACACAAATGTAATCCCTGCTCCGTTTTGTTTCTGAAAAGAATGAAGTTAATTACTACAAAAAATACACCTATTACTCAAAAAGTCTACTTTTGCTTAAATTCTGGATCCTTCTTTTCACATTTTCATTTCTATGTATAACAAATGTTTTTAAGATCAATCTCTCCTTGTACTGTGCTTACTTTCATCCCAGGCCATGCCCTAAAAATTCCCAAAAAAGTGGACTTGTTGGAGGCATCGCCATCGTATGCATGAAAAAGCAGAACTAATTTATTTTGACGATTTTTGATGTTGGAAGACCACATTAAATAATGAATAGGTAGATGACAGTAAACTCATGATGATCCCTTAGGATGGAGTTGTGGCACGCACCACCTTTGTGGGTGCTTGTTGATGTGACGTAAAAAGGATGCTGATGTGGGAAGTAAGGCAGGAGGCAAGAAAAGATGGGGACATGTCGATTCCCAGTCATAATCTGATAATTTTATCAAAATTGTTTTATTGTACAGAAATACAAGACAATGGCCCAGACTCATTTAAAAGCAGCTACAACTTTCACAAATGTTGATTAAAACAACTCAAAATAAAACCTTCAATAAAACCTTTGGATTTTGCAAGAGGTGAAACACCCTACTTTCCATGACAATTAACCCACACTGTTAAAGTATCTCTCTCCTCCTGTGGAGTTGCAGACAAAGTCAGAACTCTTGATTTCTTCCAACAGCAAATGTTTCCCAGTCAAGACAAAATAGTTTAGCTCACAACAATTAGCATATCCCTGCATGCTGTTACTACTGAAATGCTTGCATAAAGAGCCAATTTCTTATTAGTGGAAGGAAACCGTTTTAAAGTTTGCCAAACCTCAGGAACTCCACCCATTATGTGTTAATTGAACACTTCCCAGGGAGTGCATTATTTATCTCTGCAGCTCATAAAACTCTTCCTTAGATGAGTTCATCATAAAAACCAAAGCCTTTATGAAATCATTGTTAACCATGATCATGCAAAGGCTGCAGTTGATGCATGGAGTCCTGTTGTGAAGGTTCTGTTTCACCGCTGGGTGTTTGTCCATCCTGGAAACTCCACAAGAACAAAGGGAATATCAGAAAACAGGAAAGGAATGTTTAATGTTCTAAAACTCCTCTACATAACAATTCACAAGCCTTGAGCTTATTCACCTTTGGTCACAATACAACGATAAATTCTAATATATTTTAATGGGACATTATTATCTAAATGCAGTAAAGAATGAGCATCAAATAGCAAACTAGTTAATGTTTTCTAAGTTTTTTTTTTAATAAAAAAACAGCAATTGTGTCATTGATTGAATAATTTCAGATCACTTTAATAACCACCATTATTGTGAGTTGTGGCCAGTTGCTTTTAAGAACTTCCTAATTAGTAAATAGGGCCCATTTAGTGTTTTAGAAACTAAAACCAAAAAAAAATCCCGACAACAAAGAAAAACAAAGAACAATACAGAAGTGTCAGGCATTGTGAAAAAGTTTAAAGTACAGCTAGGATATAAGGCAACGTCCCAATCATTTTAAAAAGCTTTCTTTATCCTTCATCTAAAAAATACCTAGCCTATAAGACCTGAGTATACCTAAACTATCAAGCTGGAAATCGAGAGAATTCATCAGAGAAGAAGCCATTTGTCTTCAAATGCCCAGTTAGTTTGGAAATCTGTTGATGAGACGATCATCAGTCCTGAACTGCATGAATTTTTTCCTTTATCAAAGATTGGCAATTTAAAAAAAACACTACTGCATGAAAGTAAGAAGTAAACTGCTTGCCATAAGCCACGTAGCCATGGTACAAATTAGAAGTAGGTGCTTTAGTCAATTACCACCCTAAATTAAACATTTTTAGTTACTGAATGCCAAGTTTCACAGATAACACTGCACATTTAATTCAGTTTATTTTTACAGCTCCAGTTCGCAACATATTTCATCTCAAGGCATTTTACAGAGACAATTCAACTAGATCATGCAGTCATACTGGTGCAAAGTTTTCTATCTAAAGAAAACCAGCTGATTGCTTTGACTCATTGAATCTAGATGTCCAGTGAGAGTCCAGACCTAAATCAAAAGGGAGAATTTGTTGCTTAAAGGAAATGTTCTCTGTCCATTCTGTGATTGAGCTCAAAAGCTGTTTCATTAAGAAGAATGGGAGGAATGACCCAAGACGACATAGAGCTGTAACTGCAGCAATCCAGTGAGTGAGAATATGTCTCCACATCATTTTATTTGCCTAAAAATGATCAAAACATATGAGCCATTTCCTTCCTGTTAACTGCTTGGCACAACTTGATGTTGATCTATCACACACAGTTGGGGAGGTGATGGCCTAGTGGATTAGAGCAGTGCGCTTGTGCCCTGAGAAAGTTGCATGTACCCTGTTCGATCCCCAACCTCCACTCTGGCTCTCTGAGCAAAGACCTTTAACCCCACACTGCTCCCTGGGTGCTGCACAATGGCAACCTACTGCTCCGCAAGGGGATGGGTTAAATGCAGATACATTTCTCCAGTGTGAGATCAACAATGTTCAATTATTATTACAATCCAAAGCAGTACAATAGAATTTGGTGTAGTGATTTAATAGAAATTAAAAAACTTAAAGCAGTAATAATGACATTTTTACAAGACAATGTACAGTAAGGTAGCCTACCCTGAATAGTAATTAAACATGTTGGTGGAGAAGGGAATACAATAAGCACTTGCACTGCTGTCAGAGTGTTCCAGTCAGGTGCTAAGGTCAAGTCAAAGGGCAGCAGTGTGAAGAGTGAGAGTTCCTTTTAAGGGAAAGGGCTCACCAGTGAAAGCAGATTTCTCCCTCTGCTCTCCGCAAATATTTTCTCTGCTGTTTGCCCTCTTTAACCCCCCCGATACTGTCAGGAGCGAACCCACCTCTGTTATTTTAATCAGTCAGCCCAACATTTGCTCTTCTCAACCCGACAACCGTAAAGGAGTGGTATGTTTCATCATGTGCCCTGCTGCTCCGCCATCACCTCTCCACACTTGTCATGCCAAAGCGGCTCTGCTTCATTCAGCTGTGACTTGTGCGACAACTGCTCCTTTCAGATGGGGGAAGGATCAGGCTTGAAGTTAGGTCTGTCACTCCTGGACTGACTGAGCTAACGTGAGCCTCTGAAGCTGCTTCTCTCTTCTGTTGTCTTTTCTTTTGCTGGCACATAGGCACAACACCTTGGGGCAGAACGTGTTCTTCAGCACTTCAAAGTGGAGGTAAGGGAGAGGCAGTGTGGGAGTGTGTGCGTGATTCAGTTGAGGACATTACCTCATGGAGGATAAGCTGAGACTGAAGAGGTCTAAGAGAGGTAACTGCCCTTGACTCCCTGGTTCTCTGCCTCTTATCGGAGCAGCTTCTCTGCTCGGGTTCAGGGGGAAGTTTTGACAGCCAGGCTTTACAGCCCCCTCTCCGCTCCACGTTCTGCCACTCTTGACAGAGAAAGAGAGAGGCAGAGTGAAAAGGTGGTGACTTCATCCCTTCTAAGAAACCCTTCTCTCCCCCTCCTTTTCCGAACTTCCCTTTTCTCTTTTTTTTTCTCCCAATACTTTTGCGCAGCACATTCAGGCAGCATGCCAGTGTTCATCTTGCTGCGCTCCCTGGTTATCAGACTCCTCAGCAGCAGACTGGCAGGCTCACTTGCACAGTTCCTAAGGAGAAGCCTTTCGACAGGCGCTGCCCACCTTGGCACGGCATTGCGACGTATCTGGGACCACGTTCGATCCCAGGAGTCAAAGGAAGCCATCCTGGGTTGTGTTCTGTGCATTCTCAACATGCACAAGAAGGTGGAGAACTGATCTCCCTCTCTTCCTCTCTTTCTCTTCACTTTCTGCTCAGCTCCTCACAGCTGAATAGAGACTGGACATCTGTTTAGGGGAGAGTCTAAGGGATCCTTTTTGGACACAAGTGAGATTTTTTTATTTTCAATTTTTTTGCCAGGATGTCTGAGAGCATTGTAAGGAAAGTTCAGCCCTTCACCATTGGAACCAGGCTTTCCATTCCTTCTGTACCAAAAGAGTTTCCACAGAGTTATCTACCCGGTGAAGCTCTGGATAATTGCGTTTTACAGCATAACCTGAACTCGCTCTACCTCAGCAGATCCCAGGTCTGTGCACATGGTTCCCGTCTTGTTTTGCCGATCGCTGATGAGGCAGCTTCCATGAAATTCAACCCGGAGCACGTGGCAACAGAAGACCACCTGAACCAGAACATTGCCTCTCCCTCAGCCGTCTCTAGATCCATTAAGAAGATCACAATCTCTGGAAGTAAAAAGCAATCAAACACCAAAACGGTGCTGGGACCAGTTGCACGCTCCTTGCCAGTAAACAGCAACAACAATAACAACATCACCAACAGCAGCTCTCCAGATCAGCAGCAGCCAAGAATCGTGGGAGTAAGCTGTGAAAATAACCCCAAGTCTCAATTTAAGGTACAAAAGGTATTAGTGGTACTTACACAAAAAAAGATATATCTTTACTATGCTGTGCAGTTTTAGTTGTACAAATTGCATTTCTTAAGAATTAAATTTGACTCTATTTATATGGAAAAATAAAAATAAAATAAAATTGAGAGAATTCATTTTGTAAAAGAAACATAAATAGCTATCCATTTTGTAGAATATTTTTTACTTATTACAGAGTTTTAAAAAATTCAGATACTTATTTTATAACACTAATAGTAAAAATAGCCATTTTAATAAGAAAATAACAGTGGACTAAAAATAATACCATTAATGATAATGTTAAATTAATAAAACATATTGTTAATGTTAAACAGTAAGGAAACTAATCTTGTATAAAATAATAATTTGCTGAATTAAACATAAAAATTAAAATAAGGGTAGTTTTGATTATAATAGTGTTAGTAAAAATAATAATAATAGTAACAATAAAAACGATTGTTTGACATCAATTACAGTTGAAATTACCAGAATATTTTTTTTCTATTTGGGAATATTCCTAAAGTGAATAAAAAGTAAAAAGTTCAATATAACAGTAACACAATAGTTGTATTAAATGATTATATTGAAACTATTTTGGTACTGTAGGGCAGTTTGTAGCCTTTGTGCATCTGTTTTTCCCTCTTCTCTCTAAAAATGTAAAACTTTATGTCTTTTATTTGTATTTGAATTTTAGGTTTTACTTAGTAAAGAGAGCAGTGAGGAGCCTCAGCTTCTTCAGGGACAAGCTTGGACAAGATTAAATGGAGAGAGATCAGCTGAGGTAAGTTTAGTGCTTATTTAAAGTGAACTTACAATAGAAAAACAGAAGCATATATTGAAATAGAAATGTATCCTCTGCAAAGAACAAACCAAGAAAACATTACAAATCCCACGTGATTCTTTCCTGTAAGATTCAAAAACCTAACAGAATTTATTGAGCAAAATATAGAAAAGGACCAGCCAGCCATAAATAGATACCAAAATAATGTTGTTGCGTTTTTAAGGTTTTGTGATTTAATCGAAGAATTCAGGTCTCATATCGGACACATTGTTGTTAGAGATCTCATCTGAGTTCTGATTAATCTTAGGATTCTACGTCTACCAGCCTTAAGTCACTTAATCTAACATAGTATGCACTTTAATTGAATTTCCAAATGAACATTTCATTTCTTTTGTAATTTGTTTTAATAAATAGACCAGTCAAATAAAAAAAAAAAAAGTTGTGTTTTGTTTAGAGAGTGGATTTAAAGTGTATGAAGTACCCGACATCGGCAGACCTGGAAGAGGCAGGGCTTACTGGAAAACATGAAGTCAGGGGAGTATGTTAATAAAAGAAAAAAAAAAAACTCAATGAGGTGTGTTAAAATAACATATAACCTCAGCTATAACTTTATTTCTCTATAATCTAACACATCATTTTGTTTTCTCTCAAAACAACTAGATTATTTTGCTTCCACTCTTATTGTTGATTAAAGCTGGAAAATAAGGAATCACTTAAAAAATGTTAGTATCTTCACCTTTTAAGCTGATGAGTTTACATGAAACTGATGTGGATCTGTTCGTTCCCGCTTCCTTTTCATGCCCAGATGTTTCCTGAGGGGAGAGAAGGAATGCCTGTCTATTACTGTAACTGTGCCAACCTTGTTCAGTTCACTATGGATGGTGTTGACAGTAGATTTTTGTTAGCTGGGACCTTGGGACCATCCCAACACATGTTGTGATTTCCTTAGGAAAAGGCCAGCCTAAGGTAGAAGCAGATATTGATATGAGAGCAGAGCCAGTTCTGTCATGTATTGTCTCAAATAATTAGATTTTGATTTAGAGGAAAATAAAGGCTTCAGATTCTTATAAAAACAGTTAAACAACCCTTTATTTTAATGTGAACTTTAAATGGCTTTTTAATCATAAATAGCTGATGGCATGCAATGCTTAGACCTTGCAGACTAATTTATTATTTATTAACTGGAATGCAGATTTGCAAGATTAAACTTAGCGTGTGTGTTTTTCCATCAGGGGCCCTTGAGGCACTGGTTGAAATTGACAAATTGGACTCTGCGATGCAGTGTTTAGGGGTCTAATATACAAATAAAATCAGCAGAGAAACCGAAGATTAATTGAGAAAAGAGTATAAAAAATATGACCATCGAACTACTACAAAACCTTTTTTAAATGATTGCCTGTTGTAGAGTCTTTGATTCTTTTGAATCAAATATTCCTTTAATGTCTTTATTGGACCAGTTAAATTAGTCGTATATTCAAAATTGCTGATTTTTAAAAATGTGAATTAATTTCTCTACAAATGTGTACCTCTTTTCAGTTAATTCCTGCTTCCCTGTAAAACCTGTAAAAAATTATTCTTATTTAAGTACCTAAACCATAATATTTCTTTATTTTTTATTTTAAGCTTTTACATGAATTACAAAACAGTCAAGTGCAATTGTGCAATTTGCATAAGAATCGACCAAAACTGCAAATTTGGGAAATGGTTTCGGGGAAGAATAAACTATGGCAATACCACTAAAGTTTACCTCAGATTTCAAGGTTTTAAAACAGGCTGTGTTGGTTGCCCCCTGCTGGTGTGGAGGTCCAACGTCAGTGGCTTATAGTTTGCTTATGGTGTGGGCTGGCCAAATTTGAGAAGTTAAATAAAAATGTATCTCAAATGAAAACAAGGTGTTTTTCAATAAAAAGCAACACATACTTTCCACTGATTTCTTCAGAATGATTTATTATACATATTTTATTTTGACAAGATCAGGATTGAACATTGTTGCCATGGTTTTAAAAGTCTCTGACATTTTGTGGCCACACAGATTTCAGCACCTGAGAAGCAGAACAAAGAGCTTCAGAGGAGAGAAAGTCAGCAGCGTGATGAAAGTCCAGCAGCGGCTAAAACTCACAGTGAATGTTTTACTCAGCAGAACTCTCTTTTCAACAAAGAAGCACTACAGGTAATTTATGCCATTCAAACATTTTTTCATTCAACATACAGACCCTATTAATACATCAAGATCATGTAAAGATGTGCAAGGGACCCCCTAGAGCTTTTACATGAAATGTATTCCATGAATAAAAGCCTTTATTAGCTTATCAGACCCTCATATCTCTCCTGGAGGAAAGAAGGCGCAGTAAGTTCATCTTGAAAACATGAAGTAATGCTGCTGAGATGAAATCAAAAAGGAAGCTGCCTTCCGCATGACCCTCCAGTGGGAACAAAATATGTACTGGTTCTTATTTTGTCTCAAGAACTGTGTGAGCTGTGTTCAGCGGAGGGAGGGAGAGAGGGAGGGAGGGGAAGCCGCCACAACCAATTATTTAGGGATGAGGTCATTGTTTGGCTCCATCTCTTCACGCCTATGGCTGAGAGAAACTCAGCCAAGCGGCGCAACTGGTTGTGTTATCTCATTGCAGCGTCCTCTTTAGAGCACAGACAGACATTTTCATGGAGTTTGACAGGGGGACGTTTTCATTAGATCTCTGTCGTGCAACAATTATCGAGCAAGCATTCAAGTGATAGGCAGTTTACTCCTGAACACAAGAATTTAATTTTGGATGTGACGGCTGAAGAAAACATGACGCATGACTGCAGTTCTGTAGCACGTTGTTAACACTAACAAGCTCAATAACTTTTATTTGTTCTAAGATACTGTACCTTGTATTTTGATAGCAAGTGAGCTGCTTGTTTAAGAATGACCTATTGTTGATTTTTTTTTATTATTATTATTATAGCAGTATGTCATTGCTCTGAAAGTGGAAGTGAGATTTTCATTCAGAGACATTAAAAGGCCCCTAATGGTTCATGCTAAGAGGGAAAAGCATGTTGCCTAATGGATGGACATATCCTTTCCTGCAGCTGCTCTGCAAAACATCTCACCTTTCACCATTACATTTTTATGCTTAAAAAAAATGGAGAAACTGTTTTAAGCCAAGTTGTGTTACTCTAGAGGTGAAAAATGTGTATGATGATAGACGGTTTTAAGGGGTAAAGATTAAACTTCTTAAAAGTGGATTTTTTCTGTCCTGACTGGCTCTGTCTACTGAAACAATCATATTTTGCCAAACTGAGATTTTCAACTGGATTTGCACCTCTTTTCCAAAATTCTAAATGCTTTTTCTTTCCCTCCAAAAATAACTTGAATTGATATAAAAAAAAAAACGTTTTGTGATGATTTGTAATAACTGGCCTTTGCATTATCTTATCGAGCTTGGATCTGGCAATATGTTAGAAACTACTCAGCCTCTACGTTAATGCAATGCAGCTGGACAGAGGGGTAGATTAAACAATTTATTCTATGAGTACTTTATCTGACCTAAAGTTTTGAAGTTTTTATGCTGTCTGTTATTTCTCAGAATAGTCTGTATGTATAGCTTTCACTGTCTTCTAAACGCGAGGCAGCTATGTTTGGAAAGAATTTGGGAGTTTCTTAAAAAGCTGTTTTGGTTCTTTATTCTATGCTTCCTCGTAACAGGAAGGAAGTGCTTACATGTGCTTCCAATAGAGGTGTCAAGTAACAAAAACCAAATACTTACATACTTTCATTACCTAAGTAGAAATTTTAGCTATCTATACTTTAATTCAATTCAGTTCAGTTTATTTCTATAGTGCCAATTCCCAACACATGTCATCTCAAGGCACTTTACAGTTCACCAGCTCATCCTGTCAAATTGATTTAAAGTTTTCTATCTAAGGAAAACCTGTTGATTGCATCGACTCATTGACTCGAAGACAATCCCTCACAATAAGCATGCTTGTAGCGACAGTGGAGAGGAAAAACTCCCTTTTAACAGGAAAAAAACTTCCAGCAGAACTAGACTCAGTGTGAGCGGCCATCTGCCGAGGCCGACTGGGGTTTAGTTCACTTTACTGGAGTAATTATTGTTATGACAACTTTATAATTCTACTCATTACACTTTTTTGCACCATCTCTACTTTCTACTCATTACAGTTTAAAAGTAGACTCATTTGTTTTGTTTCATTTAAGCTCATTTTCATAAAAACCTTTTTGGTATTTAACAAAAATCCATCAAAATAATTTGTTTCATCCAGACAATTAATTTCTTTTAGGTTGGTCTCGGTGCTGCTCCAACTTATTGTTTTCGCCAGATGATGCAAAGTAAAATCTGACACTGTTCCCATTAGTTTTAAAACTAAGAAAATTGATTATAAGGAAGTTATCATTAAGAATTGTAGAAAAATCTTCCCTTAATATAGTAGTGCAGTAAATCATCTGCCCTTAACATTTTTTTCCTGTATTACTTTTACTTTTATACTTTAAGTAGTTTTAAAAGTTGTACTTTTACACTTTTACTCGAGTAAAAAGCTTTAGTTCATACTCAACTTCTACAAAAGTGTTTTTAAACTGTAGAATATTCTACTTGAGTAATAGATATTAATATTTTGACGCCTCTGGCTTCCACAATAAATCAGCAGCATGCAGAGAAATGTAAAACCTGGATTTAGTTTGTCACTTTTTAAAGCATGGTGTAAATCCATTTGCTTTGTTACTGGCAGAAATTGCTAACAGTAGCACGCAATAAGCGCAGCAATTAGTGCATCACAGCTATAACCCACTCATCTCATGTGTGATGTCATTTCCAGATGTGGGCTTCTACTGTTAAAAACAGCAGAAATAAAAACTGTAATGTAAAAGCCATATTCACAAAAGCTAGTTATTGCTTCTGTTCTATTAACCAAAACAATAATGAAGTTTTTATACATTATTCCTCAGCTGTCATTTTTACTTCTTTCTCTCACAGAGATCTGACTTCTGTAACAAATCAATCACAATGGTCTACAGTATGTTACTGATTTCTTCGTTATTGAAATTACGTTGTCATCATATGCTTTGCATTCTCACATCTTCTTGCACAGTGTTATAGAAACTGGCTAAGTGGTCTAGCTATGGCCTTCTTCTAGGCTTAATGTTGGAAAACTTTCAGTTTTGCACAACTGTGTTTTTTAGAGATTTATTTTAATGGAAATAATTTAAAACAGAGATTTTTTGCTTTACATTTCTTGTCACCAAAAGGAAACATAGCAGCACATTTTGATAAACAGACCATTGTTGTCGAGAGTGGACAGGAAGAAACAAGCCAATCATAGACTTCCTGCATGAGGTCATCATAATGTCATGGGAGCCATTGTGAGCAGATATGAGTGAGCCTGTTTTGTCAAGCTGCTTTCTCTCTGCTCTACATAGTTGGGGGTGCTTCGTAAAGTTAATGGCCCTCTTATCAGGAAAAGAGTAAAATAAAGTTTTAATAATGAGCCAAAAGTTCTTCATTCCTTTGTGCACCTTTAGTGTTTTATTGATTCAGAAGTAGGATTAAGGTTACCTTCTTTCTTTGCTTAAAAGCTACTCAAGAAAATGCTTTATTGTGACAGTATTATGACTTAGTTGGGTCTTTAACCTGCATTTGACGATCTGCAAAGCAGAGTGAGGTTCTGCTGATTTTATTGGTGTTATGGCTCATGTAGGATCAGTCTGACAGGAACGAGAATCAACACAGATTTTTTTTTTTCTTTTTTTTTTTAAGACCGTTTGGTGTTTCAGGCTTGGGTGGCTCATCCACTTCCATGCCATGTTCTCTCCAAGAAAATAAACACACTTTCTCAGACATTTCTCTTCATGGCCACCTAGTTTGGTGGCCTTCTTACTTCATGTGAAGTGCTGATTGAAAAGGCTGCTTTTTGAGACAAAATCTTATGCAATAGAGTCTGAGCTGTGGCCAACACAAACCTCCGCTCCACAAAGCATGACATTGGAGAACATGAGGCTGTCTTTGATCTTTCCCAACAGCTGAAACACAATACAGCAAGGGTGCAAAATTTAAACATGTTTGATGGATTTGTTGAATAGGTGACTCACTTATAATTGGCTATATTAATGAAATGAAATGCTTCTAAGGTATAAAGTGAAATATTATTTTGTGTAATGATGAATGATGAACATCTGAAACTGTTTTTATCCGTGTATCTGTCGGTAATGCAGGCAGAAGCATGGATCAAAGGGAAACTACAGGACTTGAAAGATGGCTGCAATGTTCAATACTGCCCCCTGCAGGACTGGGAGGAAGCTGCACAGACGCTTCAAAGAGACCTCAAAGATTTTGAGAACACCCTGATTCAGCTCAACCAGGTATCAAATCCCCCCTACACAGAGCTGCACTGTCACGATTCATATGAAATATTAATACGTAACTTAACATGTAAAGATGTTCTTATTTCATATATGAATGTAGTAAAACACAACATGTGGGGTAGAATTGGGTGGAATCCTGAGGTTAGGAGCTCAAAACCCACTCCCACAGACTGCCACTATGACTCGTTGAGCAAGACCCTTAACCCCCGATTGCTCCAATGTTCAATTATTATTATGATCATAATGATTACAATTCATGCCAAAGGAATTCAGTAGACCTTTAACTTTTGTTGTTATTTTAAATGTTGTCACATTACATAAAAAAACATTATCATGCTGTATTGAGCCTCTTCTGTTTAACTGACAAAAACTAGAACAATGATAAGCGAAGAGAAAAGGACAGATGTTCTTTCAAATTCTTCATTACACATAAAAGCAAAAAAATTGGCTTCCTTCACTATTTAGCATTGACACAGCTGATAATGTTGCCAGTTATCTTCAAAAGTTATGTATTAAGTAAAAAAGAGTCTACTTCAATTCGACACACGAAGGCTGGTTTGCACATGGAACAAGGAAACTAGCCAGAGTTTAAAGGAAGAGAGATCATTTTTTAGCAGGACAACTGTAAACATAGAGCCAGAGCTACAGTGGAATGGTTTATATTACAGCCTATCCACGTTACAGTGTGCCTATTAAAGTCCAATCCTAAATCTAACCGAGAAGCTCTGAAGCGAGAAGGAGCAATATGTACATGTGTGTATGTAGTTCCAAGGAAGACAAGGAAGAAAGGCATCTGATTCAGTTTAGTTTGCTTATTTGTTTCACAGTACAGTACATAACTACTCGGGTTGAGGGGGTTTATTTTGTTCATCAGAGATACCATTTGGGGAAAGAAAAAATCTTCCAAAATGATAACAAGTAAACCTAATAACCCAAAATGTCTCTAGATGTGTAGAGCATGTTGAGGCAAACCCCAAAAGCGTTTGTGTACTACAAGGTGGTTCCACAAAGTATTGAAGCACAGCAGCTGAATACTAATGGGAATCCATTTTTATATAGTTTTAGTATCATTTTCAGCCTCGTACTACTTTCTGTCTGTAATTTACATACAAAAACACAAAAATACATAAAGGTTTTGGGTTGTAATACTATGAGAAGTTTTAGCTTTCATGTGAAAGTTTGGAAAGTTTGAAATGTCTTAATAGTCCATAACTACTTTGGTAAATTAACCAGTAAACCATTAAAGGTGCACCAGACATACAACTGTTAGTTTATAGTTTTTAATTTCCTTTCCGTTTCCAGTATTTGTGTTGCTGCTTCAGTCTGGGTTGTAGCTCAATGAAAACTGTTATTTCCCAAAAGCTGGGTGAGCAGCTGATCTGCAAGCTGAACCCGACATCTGACCTGGTGAAGAAGCAGCTCAGTCAGCTCAGGGAACAGTGGCAAAACCTGAGGCAGATGGCTGCAAATCAGACACACGCTTTGGGTGCAGCCAGGAACCTGCAGGAATTCAACAAGAAGGTGGACAAGCTGGAAGCTTGGATTAAACAGAAGGTAAAAAAAAATTAAATAAAAAACAGAGTAATGTGGTTTTTGCTTTTTTGTTCGTGTTTAATGACATATGCACATGCAAGGACAACAGGACATGCAAACAATATTCAATTAACTAATAAAATGCCTAATTTTTTTTTTATTTTGTGACTTTTCTCATCCTAAAAATATTTGTAATACCTAGAATTTGGAATAGTTTTTAAAAATCAAAGTGGACATTTTATCTATTTTATTTAAATAATAACTCCCCACCTTAGGGGTACAAGAAGAGCTCTTGTTGATTCAGGAAGTTAGCTAACTATCCTGAAGGCATACCCTTTTCCTATGTTTATGTTCACCATTTTACATCTGCCTGGGATTGTAAGAAACACTCAGAATACATTTAAGGTGTGTGTGTTTGTCCCTCTGTTCCTGTCTGCTTCTCACTTGTATAAGCGAGTCATGGATGATGAATATTTGGGAATGTCATTAATTAGATTAATTAATTAGATTAACTGCTCCCCCTGCGCCACACAATGGCAGCCCACTGCTCCCCAAGGGGATGGGTCATATGCAGATAGTGAATTTCCCCATTATGCAACAATAAAGGGATATACATACATATATACAACTATTAAATATATAAATTATCCATCCTTAAAAAATGCATTCTATGTATTTTAATCTCATCCTATATATCATTCATTAGGTTTTAAGATTTACTTATTTAGCTAGTAGTCAAAATGTTTGTGGTTGAGGTAAGGGCTGTTAAAAAAGCTTAGTATAAAATCTGCTTTCCATTCAATATACAGTTTTTAAACATGTCTGTAAACCTTGTCCTATTGTCACCCCAAATTGTGTCTGAATTCATGTGGAAAAAGCAAACCTACTCTTTCTGTAACGCACCTGTACCACGGGTAGTAAAAAAGACCCACTGCATGATTCTGCCACCATTATGGTAAATAGTTGGTAAGAGTTGTGTCTGAAAGTCTCACCTTGACTCCTCCAAACATATTCGTTATTGTGGGTAGATAGGTTTAGTTATTGTCCAACAAATAAAACTTTCTCCTCAAGACACTTGAATTGTCTATTTAGGTAGAAACACATTTCAGTCAAGCTTTAAAGTTTCATGCTTTGCAAAACAGACATTTTTCTCGTCTGTCTTCTGTTTGATGCTGATTTCACTTGACCATGGACAGTGACTCTGGTGGTACAGGCCTTTCCAGCTCATGAAAGGCTTAATTCATGATTTTTCCTTTATTGTTTCTGAACATCCAAACCAATTTTTTGACCAAAACCAATCTGAGGTGGCTGTTTTGGTCAAAGTTAAAGGGTTTTAGTCAGTGATCAGAAAAACAATCCCAAGGTAAATTCCAGCTGATTTAGAAATGTGAATAAATTGTTAGGATAATTATCATAGATGAATTTGTGAGTTTATTACACCTTAATGTTAGCTGCCTGTTGCATGTCAGAATTTATGTTTTCCACAATAGTTTATCTAATTACGACAGTTTCTCTGGCCAGATATACAGTTATAATCTTCATTCTGCACGTGGCAAAGATTTTGAAATGGAATGAGAGGGGTGTCATGGATGTCTACTCATCTACTAATGTGTATGATGTAATTATGTGATGATGTGGCAGACTGGAGATGTATAAAATGCCTTTTTAACCGTTAATCAGGGCCACTTCCTGAGTGGTGAGCAGCTGCCTTCTGTAAACTCTAAGCAATACTATGATCTAAGTAAGATTACAATTTCTATCAGAATGTCTCATGGTTGTTTAATACATCTAAGTTATGAAGTTTTATTTAAAGAGTTTGTCCCGAGTGATCTCTTTTCAGGAAAAAGAACCGGAGAGATAGAGCTTCAGGATGCATATCTTTAACAAAAGCAAGTTAAAAATGTCTGGAAATGCCCCGACATTCAATATAAGAAAAAATGATTAGTTGAAGTGAACTTTATGAAATCTGCCTAGAATACTTAAATATTAGACTCACTTAGGCTAAATGTTTGTTGATCGAGAGCCAAGGTACAATTTGCTTAGGGCCAGTTACCCTAATATTAGTATAGCTGGTTGAGCCTGTTTGGGTTGAAACTAAATCCACAACATTTCATAGGGAAGATGCATCTTGTGTGATGGAGGTCTAAGGGTTCAAGTAATCTTGAAAGCCAAAAATCGGGGTTGTCCAAACTGACATTGTGCCAAAAATCCCCCAGTTAGAGCGACATCAGAGACCTAAAAATGATTCTACTTTTTACCTGCTCAAGCATAAACTAAATATACAACATTGTGTTGCAAAAATAAAGTAGTCACCTTGCTTGCTTTGGGAATTTGTAAATAATTGTAGCTTCTAAACATAAAAAGTGCAATTTACCCTATCAAAATAAAGTAAATTGATCACTCTTACTTTGAAATGCTTGCTCTATTACAGTTTAAAACATGGATAAATGCTTTTGAGTAAGTTTCAAAGTAGATGTTTGAAAAATGATTGATTTGTCAGTGAAAATCTCATCCCAAACTTTTAAAGAAAAGAATAAATCCATCTGCATCAGCTGCATGTGCTGTTAAGTCAAATTTGCAAAGAGGTCTCTCTCTTGGCCACCACTGGTCCCTGGGCCACATTTTGGAACCTCTTCCCTAAAACAAATGTAACATCCATGCTTGGAATGACCAAATCCAAAGTCCTCCTGAGTGGATCTCTGTTTTATGTCTTCCTAGTCAAAGAAGTCATGAGTTTTTTTCTCTCTGTGCATCTGAAAAGAAATGATTGTTAGCTTTCTTACAAACGCTTCCTCTATAAACAGTGACTTTTCTGTGTGACAGAAGGAAGAGGAGCAGTCTCTGGTGAGTGTCCTGGGGGAAAATGTTGACAAAATGCAGCTCACCAGGAGAATTCTTGATCTCAAACAGGTCAGCCTCGGAAAGACGAATTTAAAACAATTTCTAAATTATACTTAGAAAAGCTTTATGTCAGTTCAACTATGCATTCCCAAATGGTAACAGTTTTATTAATAACTGCTGCATTTTAAGGAGTAGGCCTCTATCTGTGTCTGATTGTAAACAGATCACCAGGACACAGCAAAGAAATCTAATCTCACAGCTGTTCCTTTTTTTTTTTGACTACAGGATGAGCAGCTCCACAGAAACCTGCATGAGGAGATCAACAATCTGGCCCTGAAGTTAGAGAAATTAGGGAAAGCGGAAGGCAAAAACATTACCATGAGGAAGAAACACATCAATAAAATGTATGCTTTGTGTATTCTGCAATACAGGTTAATCTTACAGCTTTGGTGTAAAACTAATGAGACGTCCATATTGATGGTCTTTTTGCAGGTGGCTAAAGATCCAGACCTATCTGAAAAATTACCATGAAAATCTTCAAATGGCCCTGGAGATTTCCTCTCTTTACCAGCAGGCTGATAATACATTGGATGCAATGAACAACATGGTAAACTTTCAGAGAGCCTAATCCTAAATCATGATTATGTTCTGAGGTCTATTTACTGAGCGCATCCTCTGTTTTAGAGGAGAATGCATGCATCCAATGAGCTGGAAAACTTTGGTGACAGAGAAATCCGTGACATTGCAAGTCAAATCATGGTAAGAACAAGAGCAGAACCGTGCAACGGAACCAAGCAACAGGAGGCTTCTCTGACTAACCAACAGATCTGTCTCTGTGTCAGATGCTGGATGTGAGCGTATCCCAGCTTCCCAAACTCCCCCAGACTCTGGCTGCCAGCGTCACAAGGAAGCAGGCTGAGGTGAAAGAGTGCTGGGCGCTCCTCCAGAAGGATCTAAGGTACATCAGCCGTCACTACTACGTCTGTTTTACACTTTGGAGTGTAACTTTTGCAATTATTTATAAAATGTATCTCTTTTAAAAGACAAATTATGTCAACGATACTGAGCTAATTTGCTGTAGTCATACCATTAAAATAAAACACCTCAATGTCCAGTTTGCTGGATATGAGAGGAACGGAATAAAGATATAAAAAGAATATTTAATAACTTTGTTTGATTAGCATACAATTGGCATCTATATTATTATTCCAGTGAAAATTGAATCCTATTAGAACAAATACCTGGGCATGCAGGTGGTGCAGTGGTTAGCGCGCATGACACATGTATAGAGGCCTTAGTCCTTGACGCTGCCGACCCGGGTTTGAATCTGGCCTGTGGTGCTTTGCCACATGTCTTTCCTCCTTTCTCATACCCCCTTTCCTGTCAGAAAAATGAGCCACTAGTGCCATAAAACAAAAAAAAAGAATGAATATCTGCTAATAGCATGCTTCCATTTAAAGTTCTGTTACAGATGTGCTGCGTATGCAATGAATCAATATTCTTTAGAAGAGTATATCTTATGTATTATCTGGTGTTCGTTAATTAGATTAATCTGTTATTTTTTGGACTGAAGATACTGCAAGAAATTACATTTTATTCCGGTTAAAAAACAACATTAAATTGTCTGAATGGATAACTTATTTAATTGGGTTTTCTCCTGGTAGAAAATAGAATAGTTTTATAAGGCAAGAAGAAAAAGGAAGAGAGAGGAAGTTGATTAGGATATTTAGGAAAAAGGGGTGTGATTAAAGCAATCAACAAGGAAATATTCAGCTCAGGGAGGGAAAGGCCACAGGGTTAAAGTTAAAGAATGTAGGGGGGAAAAAATGAAATTGAACCAAGGAAAGAAAGTTTGCCACAGAACGGAATAGGGCCAAAGGAATTGAAAAGGAAAGCTGGAGGGAAATGAAAAGAAGGAAATGAAAGGAAACCAATTTTGAAAGTAGAAATGCAAAAAATTAAAGGAAAATAAAAACACTCTTGCTTTTCATTTAAAAATAGTTTTTTTGTAAAGAATTATGTCCAGATTCCTCACATCCTGCCTTCCAGACATTTCTCAAAGTAACAGGGCCTCCCATGAGAGTGGCCTATCTAAAGCTACCAACACTACATCATTTCAGCTGTTTTATCAGCATCAGTTTGTAACTATTTAGACAGAATAAACAAATAGCTGAAGAAAACCTCAGAGCTTTAACTGGAGTTCATTGCTAGTCTCTGAGGCCCGACTGTCATCACCACAGTAACCTCCTGCTCCTCCTGCAGGAGTGACAGGACGACACACTCCCTCCCTGGTTCCACTTTCACCAGGGAAGATGCTGACCTTCTGACTCCTGTGTGCGAAGCCCAATGCATCACGGGATCTGAGACACATGGGATCATGGGAAAAGAGGTGAAGGAGGAACAGAACCGTCTGAAAGGCTGCCGAGTGAGTAGTCTTGATATTTCGCCGTTGCTCTGAGGGAGGAGAGTTGAACTCCTTCCTGGATGGCAAAAGATTAGATCTGTTTCCTGTCCTTCAAAAACTAGAAAATTATTCACTTTGTCTTTTCGTTTGGAAAATTCCTGATTTCCAACTTAAGGAGTTTGTTTTTTTTGTTGTTTTTTTCCAAACTAAAGTTTGACAAATGAGTGGAGAGCTGTGACTTCTGGTTTTGGCAATAAACACACTGCTGGCTTTCCCTCCTTTCCAGCAACTTAATTGCACTTAAAAGCATCATGTGATGTCCCAGTTTAGATGCATCCCTTCATCATACATTCAAGACAAATTCGCCTTTTGGCTCTGAAACTGTACAGAGCAAGGCTGCATGTTGTAGTGCAACATATAATTTGACTTGTTTTTATTCTAGCATTCACTCTAATCAGACAAATGAAATCCCAGTGTGGAGTTTTTACCAATGCTGGCCAATAAAAGTCACAGGAAGAACATTTATATATAATCTGACACAAGAAATCCTTAAGTTTCCATTTAAAATATCAAGTTATATCTGTTCATTATGGTTAAATAGAAGACCAAAGTAAAAAAGGATTTTCCGTTTGACCCCTACATTCTATTCAGCAGTGAATATACATCCATTCTGTCATCATATAATTTATTTACTTAACCATATTAATAATTTGTTTAGGATTAACCACCGGATTACTTTTAGATGTAACTTTTCTTGCGTTTAAGGCCAGCTTAAACTTTATAGAACATATGGGTTCTCCTACAGAAACCCCAGAACTGCCGATAAACCTAAAAGGAAATTCCCTTGGCTTCTTTTGACAAAAAAAAGAGTATTGGAAAAGTATGTGGTTTGTTAAAACCGGTTATTATCAGTATTTTTAGTCTTTTATATTTGCGCTTTAAGCTGCTTTGTAATTCGTAGCAGAAAAGCAAAGAGAGCATTTGTGTCCAGGACAATTTGATCACTCACTGCTTTTATAATGTTGGCTGCTGTTTCTTGCAGAAGCACATACCCAGTTTGTTAAGTATAGTAAACTTTATTTGAATTCATTTCTATTTGAATTTTTGTTGATCCTGTAGCTTCACTACATG
Organism: Cyprinodon variegatus; assembly: GCF_000732505.1. Taxonomy (NCBI): domain Eukaryota; kingdom Metazoa; phylum Chordata; class Actinopteri; order Cyprinodontiformes; family Cyprinodontidae; genus Cyprinodon; species Cyprinodon variegatus. The sequence continues at coordinate 248,528 of NW_015150648.1, forward strand.
CCTGATTTTGCCTTTTGTTTTTCTCCGCATGTTGACATGAATCCCCTGAGCTCTTTTACTGCTGTCTTTATTTTACTGTGAGCTGGGAACTGCAGAGTGTGGGAGGTTTGCTTGTTCCTATTTAAAGTAGAGCTAATAAGACATGCCTTATAAAGCCCTGTATATAAATAAAAGCTAGAACTATGTCCTACGCACATAATTGTGGAGAATAATACTTTTAAAAGCCTTTTTAAGGCATGATTTATTTTTTCTTATCCCTATTTTCAAAGATGTTCTCATGCATGTGTAGCAGGGCTCAGATATGTAGTTTAAAACATGTAGAATTTGAGATGAGGCAATTTGAGTATTATTCAGATCTGGATACCTTTTAAAAACAGGGAATAAAGCATGGGAATTATTTGCTTAAACCTCATTTTCCCATTACATTGGATATAGACAGCAACTTATAATTATATTGCCAATCTATCAATTGACTATTTTAGTGATCTGATAGCAATAGGTGAAAATGCATGTTTTCATTTTGCCGAATTTGAACCAGGTGAAGTTAAAATTAGATCTTAGTTTTGGGTAGAGCATGTTTTAGGACAAAAAAAGGATTTTCCGCCTTAAATTGAAAATATGGAATTTTTTTATGCAGTTTTGGCTTAATTATTGTCATGTAAAAGATTTACTGTTATGTTCAGGAAGTAGGGTATTTCCGGTGTTTTGTTGTGAAAAGGGCAGAACGGAAGTCTGGCCCAGTCTGTTAGTGAACGATACTCGAAATAAAGAGGCAGGTCACACCGGTTGAACTTTGTCTCATTATTTCGTACTTCATGTCATTATAGGCACACAAACAGAACACTTTGCTGCTCTCTATAGCCTGTATACTCCAGTTAATGATTATTCCATTATTAAGTTAAATAAACATGTTTTCAATAAGCAGTTAATCATGATTATTCTTTATAAAGTGATTTATTTTCCAGCCCTAGTTAGATGTATTTCCCTATAATTTGATTATCTCCATCTGATATTATATCCATCTGAAGGCTTTTTCTGAGAGTCTGTTAGGGCTGCTGTCTATGCTGTATCACAAATATATTTGATATTTTAATATCTTAAAGAATGTTATCTATTCTTATAATCCAAGTACTAGTAGTGCTTTGAGTAACAGTTGTATGAAAGAAGATGTGTGCAGGCACATGTGAAAGGGTAGATGTTTATATGTCCATAAACATATTTATTTGCTCAGATAATGGACATGTAACCTAACTCTGCCAGATGAAGTAATTTTGGGAAGGGGCGTAAATACCGGTTAGCTGATTGGCCTATGTTGGTGATAG
>NW_015150648.1:252294-288200 GCF_000732505.1 Cyprinodon variegatus
TAGAAAATGAAGGCTAATCATGTTTTGGGTGTACTATTCCTTTAAGTTAGAAATCTATTTTTGCAATGCCTTTTTTTAGAATAGACTCTGTGATGTTTGGAGGCAGAAATACTTACAGCAACACAGATTTATGAGGGTTTACAGGTGGAAACAAACCAGTCATCCAGCAAAACGTTTAGTTTAGAGAATCATGAGTTTAAGTCTAAATTGTTTTAATTTTAAATCATTATATGACCGATATTTAAAAACATATATTTATTTAAGGTAAAGGGTTAAAATTGAGGTCTTCACTGAGGTCTGCTGTAAGGACTCTGCATCCTTGATTAAAGGAAGAGCTGTGTTACTTCTTTTATACGGAAATTAGTCAACTATCAACTCAGAAGTTTTATAAGTTGTATTTGATAATGATGGAGCTTATGATTTAAAATAAAAATCTGAAATGCATACAGTGTAGCTCACAAAGGGCCCAAATGTTTAAGTAATATTAGTCAAATAAAAGAAAAAAAAAACTTTAGTCCGTCATTGTGAGATGTCCTCCCTTTATTTAACCCATGCAGTGAGGAGCAGCATGTTCCCTGCACTCCAGGGTTAAGTGTCTGGCTCAGGGACCAGACTGACAGTCTGAGGTTCGAAACCAGTGATCATGTGACTTCTCCAGGAGGCAAACACCCTTCTCTCTACAACCACTGGGTCACTACTCCATAAATAGTCATTAAAAATTCAAAATTTTTGCAAATATGGAATATAGTTTTGTTTTGCATTCTTATGCCTAATTTTAAATAATTACTTTTTATTTAAAATCATCATAAATTTATAAATATTGTACATATATTTACAGATGGACTACTGAAACATTTGCATTGATACATTTTATGATCTGTTGCTATGTTTATGTATTTATTCTTATAAAATCCACCAATAATTATAAATTATTTAGCTTGTAATAGCAATAGTAACAGCAGTATGGTGGAATGGTTGTTAATTTCACCCAAAGAAGCAGGGTTGTTGGTTAGAATTCCACTCAGGATAGGAAATTTGCATGTTTTTAACAGGACAAGATTAGAAATCCTCCACAGCTTATTTATTGAATACTTTTCCTAGTTTTATTATATAATTTTTTTAGGTTAAAGTCAGAGATCCCATTCCGATATGAAGCATTGTCTTATTTTAACAGAAATAAAGCCAACAATACATTCTGAAGTCAAAATCCACATTTTTGCATAACTAAAAGTAAAAAGTTATCTACCATTGATAATAATAGGGTTTTGAACAATTTACTTAAAAGTAGCCTTTATTCATGATAACATAAATCAAGTAAAAGTAAAAACTACCACCTTTGTGTTTCCTACAGGTCCAACAAATCAGCTCTGCACTATAAAACATGTAGGTTACATTAAAAGCCATGCTGAGGGCCCTCTAACCAACCTTAAATAATGCCGGTGACTGTAAAATTAGCTCAGGGACTGTTATTTAGTGTATTTTCATAACCATAACATTGACCTTTTTAAAAACTGAGCTGCATAGCTGTAACAAAGTAAGTAGTTATGGAAATCCCTGTGTAATCCTGAATAAACACAGCTGCTTTAATGATGAGTGCTGGGCAGAGGTGATTTAAAACTATTCTTTTCCACCAACAAATTGCTTTTTTTATATTTTCAAAGCAGTATAACACATGCATATTAACTTGATTTCATTCGTGATTAAATTTCAAATTGTAAATTCCAACATGACAAAGTAGCAGCAGCTTCACTGCATTGTACAGTGTTGTGTTGACATACTGCAATATATGTGTTGTGCTCCAGGTGCAAGATGGCAAACTCTCTTTACATTTTTAAGCAATAGAAATCTTCATTTTAATTTCAGCTGGTAATCTTTGTTTGATATTAAAGTTTATTCTTTTTAGTACTGACAGCTAAAGCAAACTCAGAGGAAATCTGTAAAGCACACCATGTTAAGTCATCAACATTAGATCTTTTTCTGATGTTTATGGTAACAGAAAGTTTGACTCGTTTATCCACAGAGTATCAATGACTGTAAGAGCAGTGGCCCAGCTCAGAGGAGCCAGCAAGAGGACCACCAATCAGTGAACCGCAGTTCTTCACCAGAGGGAGATGACTCACTCGGTGCAAACGAGCCCATCAGCACACATGAACCGAAGGGGGAAAGGTGACAGTTAAACCTGACTTCTTTCTTTATGACGTTAAATGAAAGGTCCTTACGCAAAGTTAAACATAAGTGGAGTCACATGTCTGTGTTTTCTTTGCACAGAGAAGCAAGAGCAGAGCCCAGGCATCCTGCCGGCCATCGAGGCCACCCACAACTCCACCTACAACTCCAGAAGTTTACTTTGTCTGCTGACAAGGTGATCAGATTTCTCTTGGATAAAACTAAAATTTACTTGTTTAAAAAATCTAGAAAATAAATGATTCGTTCTTCCATGCAGCTAATCTGATTGTCTCGTAATGTCTGCATGAAATAAGAACTCTATGATATGGCCTAATTTGTTTTGTGGTCTAAGTCTAAGTCATTTATATTTTTTTTTCCCACAGCTAATTTATTTCACTAGAAATATAAAATATGTTAATAAATCGACATAGCCTTAGTTTGATCACCAGTTCATTCCCTCGGCTCAACTTTAACGTTAAGGATTAAAACAAAGATGCAAGGTCCAAAGTTTTGATTAATCCAACAAAGTTTAACTATGCAGCACTTTCCATTCAATCTTATTAAACACAAAGGTAATTTAGAGAAGTTAAAACAAAAAACAAGTAGTGAAATAACCAATAGTAGCAAATGATTATTAGACAATAGAGGAAATACCAGAGACAAAATATAAACAGAGAAAAATAGAAGACATAAGACAAATAAAGAGTGATTTAACAATAGTTCATCTATAAAATAAATAAATAAATAATGTGAAAGACAGGAAACTCATATAAAAAAATGACAAATAAGAAAATGAAAATAAAAGTTAACAGTAACATATAAAAAAAAAAAAAAACACGTGATGAACCTATATGGGAAATGAACACATATAAACAGTAAAGTAATTATTAGAAAAGAATTACACTAATTTACATTTAGCTGCCAACATCCAATGCAGAGCTCTGTAAGCATCAGCATGCACCTTCGCTTCCCTGCCATTTTTATATGGCGGCTTTAAAAATCACCTGGATCATGTTGTTCTGTTGTTTTGGTAGCTAAGTTACAGGTAAAGTAGGTTCCTCTCTTTATTTTCAGCATCCAACCAACATTCTTTTTGTTTTCTTCTCAGACTTTGTCCTGGCTGAAAGACAACGTTTCCATGGCAACGCAGGTGTGCTTGATGGCAAGCTCCGAGGGGCTGGAGGCAGCAAGGAGGTGTCAACAGTCCCTTGAACAAGAAATCCTCAAAAACAGAGCCAGGATAGAGGTGGTCAAAAGGGTAAACGGAAGCATTGTTGTCACTTTCCCAGTTTAAAGCATCAGCAGCCACTGAATGAAAATGTGCAGCTTTTAGGGCTCTTTTCTTATTTAGATGATGATCTATTATCTCGTGTTGGAAAGTTGCACCCTCCAAAAAAACCAACATATTTTACATACATTTTGCAATTATAGATTCCATTTGCTTTATCACACATACTCATCTGTTAAATCCTCCTCAGGAGGGTCATGGGCTGGTCCGTGCACAGCACCCAGGCAGCTCGAAGATTGAGGAGTTCCTCAGCCAGCTGGAAGTCCTTTGGGAAGAACTGAGGAGGAGGCACCAAAGGAATGCTGCCTTTCTGCAGGCCTCTGAGAAGCTCGGCTTTAGAGTAAGATTCATTTTTTGATAATCCCTGAACAGAATGTTCTCTGAGGTCATACTGTTCTAGGAAGATTTATGATCCGTCCTACAACTGTTAGAACTTTGATGCTTGTTCAGAGCTAGCAGCACATGATCTCTGCTCTTTAACACATGGACTTACAAAAAACAATGCTTACAGCTACGCATTTATATTGTCACTTGCAAAAGTATTCACACATCTTTGAGCTTTTTCTATATTCTTTTAGGTTGAAACCACAAACTTGCATTTAGGCAATTTATTGAGATTTTTTTTAGAACTAAACCAATTGATACATACCAAATTGCAAATTTTAAAGAACCCAATTAATGCTTTTCAGTGTAAAGATATAAATCTAAAAAGTGTGGCATGCATTTGCATTTAACCCCCAGGTCAACCTTTCACTGCACTTTCCAGCTTTGCACATCTAGTCTAAAGTATGTCACAGTTCTTCTTTATATAGGTCAAGCTCAGTCAGATTGGAGAGAGATTGTCTCTAAAAACGGATTATCGGTTGGAAATAGGTATAACTTTTGACTGCGCTTTTAAAAACACCTGGTTTAATCTTTGCAGTGGATCTTTGCAGCTTCAGATTTACCAAAAGCCTCCCCTGGTCTGGTGGTTTAGGTGGATCAACATATCTTAGTATGTCTGCTGTTGTGCCATACTCTGTCTGTTTTAATTTCACGGACTGTACAAAACTGTATCTCATCACAATCATGCAGCACTTGGTGTCATAAAATCCATGTAATATACCCCAAAGATTGTGGTTGTAACTGTAAAAGCGGGGGATGTATAAAAACTCTTATTAGATTATGGGCTAAAAAAAATACATTTAGAGCCTTACTTCAAAAGATGACTCTACAATTATGAAACATATAATTTTGTATGCTTCCAATGCCTAGCTTTTGTTTTACACTACATCTATTAAATGTTTAAGAACAAGAGTCTTTACCTCTCTGCAAACACTGTTCTGCACACCTAATCTCTTTTTTTGTTTCTGCTCCACATAGGTTGTGAAAGTGCTGCAAGCCCTCGGCAGCCTGGAGGCCTGGCTGGAGTCTGTAGAGCTTTCCATGAAGGCGTCTGCTTTAGCTGGTGACCCTGAAACAATGAGCAGGGCTGAGAAGGAGAGCTGCCTGCTGGAGAAAGAGGTGGCAGCACGGAGTGTGGAGCTAAATGCTCTGAGGCACGAGGTGGATCGCCTTCACGGATACAGTCATCCCCACACACAGGGATTGGCAGCACGAATGGAGGAGCTGGAGAGAAAGTAGGTTTTTCAAGGAATCAGGTCAGGGTTAGCTGCCGGATTTCTGTCATCATGGAAGAATCATGTTATGGATTTTGAACCCATCAAGGGGATAACTCTGCCAGTTTCTGCCAGTCACAAAATACAATATGTCACCATTTCCAAGACATCACAGGTTCAGATTTGCCATGTTTTTAATTCAACATGGAAGGATTTATTCATTAAACTCATGTAAGACAAATCATGTTACCCTATAAACACAAAATATATAAATACCAACATGTCTCAGCAGCTGAAATTTCATAAAAAATGGCAAAAAAAAGTTCTCTGCGCTCACATTAACTGACTAATATGACATGCATTGGAAAGACAAGCTGCTGTCAAAGAGGCACGCAGTTTAACCCGATGATGTTCTCAGTCTGTAAACAGAAGGTCAGACTCTGGAAAAGGGAGCACAAAGCTGACCAAAGAAAACAAAAACATGGAATGTCTCAGTTTAGGTGTTTCCAGGGTGAAGGTGTTGGATTGGGAAAAGATTACTGCTTTTGAAATCCAAGATACAGTACTGTCCATACTTATTTGCACCCTGGTAAAGTTGTGTAAAAGCCTTTTAAATATGATTTAATTGCAGAAGCATAATTTCATTAAAACATATTGTGAGAAGTCCAATGGTTAAATATAAGCAATAGGAAAAACTTAAAATGGATTTTTTTCTTTGTTTTCTGTCATTTCTTTCTTTCTTTATTCATTTCTGTAATGTTTTTTTTTTTTTTTCATTTGCTCTGATCCTCTAATAATCTTTATCAAACAATTCTGTCATAATCTGCTCTTTTCCTGGAATACAGTGTGTTACAGAGAAACAATTCTCTTAACCTCTCTTCAAAAAAGGAAATACAAGAGAACATATCAGTTTCTTTATATTAGATTTTTTTCTCAACTGAATAAACAGTATTTTATCATTACATAATTATCATTATTAATTTATCAGCTGTAGTACATGTTGAATTAGCTAAAATTATTCTAATTAGAAAGCTATTTCCAATTTATTCTGGGAAAAAAAAACAGATCAGTTCATATTTGTCCATGTAAACACTCCCCACATGATGTGCGTTTAAGCCCTTAGGTACAGAATATGCTCATGTGACACAGGATGCATGATACGATAAGTGGTGGCGGAGCATGAAAATGATCATCTGTCTTTAGTGAAGTTTCCCTCCTGACTGTGGATGAGAGTGTACGTCCACACTGCTGTTAAAACCTTGTTTGTGTGTCACAGGTATCACTGCGTGCTGAGTGCCCTGACCCAACAGAGCTCCGAGCTGCAGGACACACGCATGCTGACTGAGTTTCTGGAGCGTTTGGAGCTGGAGGACAGCCAGGAACTCAATGCAGAACATTATCATTTTGACCAGGTAATAATCAGGATCGTCTTTAGGTTATCTTCAGTCATGCTTTTTCTGGTTAATCGTCTCAGTTTTAATAAATTTTGTCTAGCAGCCTCTTCACAGCGACATTTCCTCAGTCCCTACATCGCTTGTACTCCAAAGAAGTGGTGTCAGGGACCAGTTGATTGAAACCATGGGGGACCCAGTGGAAGAACTGCGGGAGGCTGTGGAGATGCTGAACAACACTGTGAGGGAAAGAGGTCGATCACAAAGCCATGATCACGCCGTCCAGAAGCTGCTAAGCAAGGTAAGAGGGTTTATGTTTAATTTGAACAGGCTTTATTGAGTTTTTGATTTTTTTTATTTCATCCTAATCTAGTTTAAATATAGTTGAATAATTTTCGGCTCAAAAATCTCTATTAGAGTATTTTTGTGAAACATGTATGACCTTAGCATAAGATTTTGATTAAATTTAATCATGTGGATATCAGGAGAATCCGTAACCCTTTTAAAGAAATGTCCAAAAGTGTTTTTACCCCTAATTTGGCCTAGTGGGTAGAGCAGTGCGCTTGTGCTCTGAGAAGGTTGCAAGTACAAGAATTGATCCCCACAGCCTCCAAATGGGTTCCTAAGCTAAACCCTTAATCCCACACTGCTCCCCGGGCGCCACACAATGGTAGACCACTGCTCCCCAAGGGGATGGGTCAAATGCAGAGAGTGAATTTCCCCATTGTGGGACAATAATGGGATTTACATTATATATAATAATCTAAACCAGGGGTCTTCAACGTTTTCCAGGCCAAGGACCTCCAAACTGATGGCGAGATGGAGCGGGGACCCCCTAATTATTTATATTGTATGAAATTGTGTTATATTAAACTGGTCCTATAGCCACTCTATTAAAGATACTAGTATTGTAACGAAAGTAATTTCGCCCTGGGATTATTAAACTATTTCTGATTCTGATTCCTGGTTGATGGGACAGGTGTTGTGAATGAAACGGTGCCCAGCTTGAAAGAGCTCCTGTGTGTCACTGAATGTGTGCATTGATGACTGAAAGACATCTTCTGCATGTCGTCATGTTAATGTGGATTTAAAGACATTTCAATTAGTAGAAAAAAATAGCAGGAGGAATATTAAAAAAAAGCCTAATAAATCAAAACTTTCGTGACCCCCATGCAGTACCTCCAAGGACCCCCTAGGGGTCACGGACCCCCTGTTGAAGACCTCTGATCTAAACACTATCTTGCAGTAACAGTAAACTTAAATAAATGTATGTGAGATTTTATTTTATAAACACAAAATACAGCATTAGGTAAAGCAGGGATATATTAAGTGCTGCTTTAAAATGCGTGCCATACTTTTGATATTTTTTCATAAAATATTCTAAACATCATGTCACATCTTCCTCCTGCTGTATAATTACTATGGTTTTGGCTAAACAAATGAAATTGCATTAAATTAAAGGACTGTAGATTTGATGTTAAAAAAATATCAATTTGCAAGTTATGTGGCTCTCATCGGTGGATACCTTAAAGTGCAGTATCTTCATGACTGTCTCTCCAGCATGCCAGCCTTGCAGTGCGTGTGGAGGAGTGCTTGTGCAGCAGCAAAGAGCTGAGCCTTGACATCCTGGAGAAGGAGACAGACATGGCCGTGCAGTGCGAGCCAGAGCACAGCGGCTTCGAGCCTCTGCAGGACAGACTAGGCCACCTGGAGGTGAGAAGGATGATGTGTGCTTAAGTTATTTAGTTCTGATGAAAATAAATTAATATGATTAAATAATGCTCATAAAACTGAATTATTGTTGGACCAAAACAAAATTAGCTCAACTTTTTTTTTTCCTGAAAGCAAAAAGATCCCTGCTTGCATCACTTTGTGCTATGTTTAGTTTCTCCTATCAGCTGCAAACCATATTGTCCACACAAGCATACGCTGAGCGTGCAAAGATTTATTAAAAACACTGCATTTATTTGTTTTTGCTCCAGTGAGTCATCGTTCTGTTAACTCTAAAAGTGTGTTGAGTGTATGTTTTGGGGGGTAAATCTGGTCGGTTGTGCAGGGGTTCAGACGGGGATGGTAAAGTTTTTGCGTGACTCATTGGTTGGCCTGCGCTGTGTTTATCACACACTCAAAACAAACACACATGCATTCAGCTGTCAGGAATTGATTTGATTGAAGAGCAGAAATGACCTAATCTGCCAAACAGAAATAACTGTTGCATCACCAGACAGGCATGCAACAACCCAGGGTTGGTGAAGCTTACTGTAGCTGAGAAACTTCATCTAGCATTGCTCCCAGAAAGCCCTGAACACAAATTATTTCTTTGTCGTCACAGAAAGGAGGAAAAAAAGCAGTCAATACTGCAGCTTGTTATAACTTGGAGGCCCATATGGTTTACATATGGGCCTCTAATAGAATAATATGCATAAGGCTTTGAAGATGAGGTCATAGTCGGAGGAACAATCATTTCAGGCTGTTTAAACGATTGATACGGGCTTATAGATTCTTGCTGTGATTATCTGCAGATTGAGTATGAAATCATCAGGGAGGAAGTAAAGGAGATGGAGAAGGAGGCTTTTCATCTAAAGGAGCTGTGTTTGGAGAAAGCGCCCGTTTTCGAGGTGAAGATCCATTCTACGCTGCAGGCCTGGAGCGAGCTGGGGAAGAGCGTGATGGAGAACAGATCGCGTCTCCAGGAGTTTGTGGAGCTCCGGAGCTTCTTCAGAAGCTACCTCGCCCTGATGTAAGCAGGATGTCAAGATGCTTTTCCTTCCAATTATTTCTAATCCTCTTTTTGGGAACTTTTGCTTATTGAAATCCCTTTAGAGAGAAAGAACAGGATGTTCTCACTGTTAAAAACATGCTCCAGAGGGGAACTTGGAATTTAAGGATAAATCAGGTTTCTTGGGTGTGACGGACCAATGAATGTGTTTTCTATCAGACTCTGTTTATTCTCATATTTATAACTGTTCCTTGTCTCCTAACACCATCTCCTTTTCTTACACTTCCCTCCTAACAGCTCGTGGACTGAAGACACTAGGTCGTGCATTTTCTCAGACACTGCCCTGCACCTCAGGAGAGAAGGACAGCGGCCACTGGTAGCAGAACTAGATGTTCAAATAGAACAAAAGTTTAAGGAGTTTGACGCGCTGGCTACCAAAGCAAAGACTCTTTTAGACTCAGAACACCACCTCACACAGATGGTGAGCAGATATACAAGCTCACTTAAATAGTCCATATAGAGTAAATGATGTCGGTCTGACTGTAACCTGGACATGTGCTGCAGGTGAAAGAACGCATGGAGGAACTGAGGAGCATGCTGGGATGGATCTCAGTGCACTGGAGAGCACAAAAACAACAGAGACTTCACCAACACAACAGAGAGGAACCTTTGAGTGACAACATTTACTCTGAGGCGACCGTGTGGAACTCATTTAAAGAGGTGAATTAGCACTTTGGGATGAATTTATGCACATAAAGGCAAAAGTGTCTCCTTCGTATTTATTGTATAACACAAACAACTCTAAATATTCATGATCAATAAAGGCTGAAATCAAGGCGTCGTGTAATTTAAGGCATGTCCCTAATCAAATATACTGGAATCAAACAGCTGAATTACCCCAGCAAGGTCCTATGGAGTCCTGCTGAGGATTCAATATAATATTCAAATAGGTGAAGGAGAGTTTGAGATCATAATATAAATAGAATAAATGGATTCTGCAAGATATTTGTCCTGTTATAAGAGAAAAGTGAAAATAAAAGAAGAAGATTAAGTTCTTTGAAGTGCTGAAATGAAGTAAATCTATTGTTAAAACACTTTACAGTAAAGTATTTTATTGTTTATGTTTTAACACTTCCTCTCATATGTTATTCTTATACATTTTTCTAAGGACCACATTGTGCAATTATTTTTTTCTATAATCCTTTTGCTGCTGTAAGCACCAGAATTTCCCCATTGTGGAACAATAAAGGGATATTCTGTTCTAAAAGTATTTCTAGTGGTTCCTCATGGGTTGCTACATACTCTGTGCAGAGCTATGATATACAGAAATTTCTTTGAAATAATTTTAAATACTAGTTGGTGTCTTATTATGGAGCATCAGAAGGCAAACAAAACATGTCCACTAATTATGAGATGTTACATTAGAGTGATTTTTTTTTTCCCCACCTCAAACAACTTGCGATATAATATGGAAAGATTGGGAAATTCAAGACAGGGAATGTACTGAGAAATTGAGAAAAAATTTTCATTTTGCATCAGGAACCATGTCTGTTGTGCCCCAGTTAGTCTGAGTACTACTTGATTAAAACGTACCTTAATCTTCATCATCATTAAAGCTTGTTTTTGGTGTCCGTTAAAAACATATGAGAACCTGCACCATAGCAAAGAGAATCAAAAGAAGGAGGAGAAACTCTGGGACTTGTTTAGGAGTTAAATGGCTAGTTACCTTTTTTGTCAAAACTTGAAAATGTCCCAAACTCCCAAAGTATTAGAATAGCTTTAATTATAATGGTAGTCTTTGTTAGAACATTGAACACATTTAAATACTGCTCAGGTAGGACATCTAGAGGTCAATAAAACAAGGACTAATTATTTATTTTGTAAAAATAATAATGTTTATTGTAGAAAATACCATACTCATTTCATGAGCGACTGTGACCTTTAACATTTTTTAACTATTAACATTTATGAAATTGTGTTGTTACAGAAGAAGTGTCCCTGTGCCATAAAACATACATATAGTTTATAACAAAATCTATTCAAACGTCTCACAATAAAGGCTAAAGCATGTAAGTGGGGACAAATGTGTCCGGAAATGCTCTACTTTTTTTTTTTCACTCTCTGTATCAGTCTTATTTCATTTTTATTTGAAATCAGTACCATGTACTTTATACATGTTTTATGAGAGGTCAGAAAAGTAAGTTATACCCTACATGTTGCATGGGAGGAGACAGAAGCCAGCTCCCTCCTGTGACAGTCTAATACAGGCATTTATTGTTATCTGACAGAATGGAAAGTTAATATCTTCACCTTCAATTGTGTAATTAATGTGATAAAATTAGATTTATTTATTAAATCTCTTTTTCGAGGGAGACCTGGCCAAGAGTCAGCAGTACAATAAGACATATAAAAACACATAAAAACAACATAATAAAATCAACCATAAACTAAAAATTTTAAATTTATTTTCCTTCTGTATTTCATCAACTGTCACTAAAAGCAGTTGGTGCAGTCAGACCTCTTCCTATCAGTTACACACATTCACACTTTAATGGTATCAGAACATAATGATGATGTGCATGTTACCAGATTAAGTCAGCTCCATTTTCACACATCATGCATGATTGTATCTTCCTTTCTTTGAATTAAAACAAAGGAAAGCTTCCTCTGTTAACTTTTGCAAGTTCATATTTCAATTACAGACACAGACAAACAGACAGCTTCATAGACTGGACTGACTCCCTGACATCTTGACCACCTCTCTGTCTTTGCACTTTCTCATGTGACACAGAGCAAAGAACAAAACAAACACTGACATGAGGGGTGGCATGGGAAAAGGGACATCCAAAACAATTCGAAACCCAGACGATTTTGAAGGTGGTAACGATCACTGAGGAGTTTGAAATCCTCCTTAACCCATTTGTGACTTTTAAGGAGCGGTTAGGTGTTTTCAAACACCCAAAGCTGTTATGAAACTATGGGTTTTTTGTCTGTTCTTCTCAGTCAGAGTATAAACCTCTCAAAGGTTTGCAATTCAGAATAGAATAAAGAAATTCAAGTCTGAAAAAGACTAAACTAAAGCCAAGTTTACTTCAAACAGTATAAATATTTTGTCCATCTTTAACTTCCAATACAGAGTTTGGTTCCTGAGCTTGAAGACCTCCAAGAGTCGCACTTCATCAAGACCTCTGAGGACACAACAAAAACAGCTGAAAGTAATGAAGAGATTGAAGGCAAGCAGTCAGAGGATGACTATGAAATCATGAACAGGATCAGCCCACAAGGCGACTCTCCTAAAGCAAACATGACGGCGGTGAAGGAGAGCAGCACCCCACCTGCTAGCAGCGCGGTAAACCTCATCCTTAGCTTTGGGAACACTGGGGACAGCCAGGTGCAGGTGCTCGACCTGCCTGCTCTTACGGATGAGATATTAAAGGAGACCTCTGAGCCTGTGCACAGGGTGAGGAGCACTCAGCTCAACACATCATCCAACACCACTTACTGTACACATGATCTGTTTAAAGAGAAAAAGTCTGATGTTCTCAGGCTGGAATGATCACTTCTCTACCACAACACTTCATGGGATCTCCCTCACTCACTGTGCGGCAGGTCCTTCCTCTTGTTTGGCATTCACAACTTTATATTTCCCCTCATTCTCTCCCTCAGCCCTCTCTGCCTCAGTCTTCTGCCTGTAAAAAGCTTTGGAGGCGCTGCCAGGGGATTTTGGAAAATACTTTCAGTAGTTTAAAGCGAAAGAGAAAGATTTATCGGCAGAGCGCAGATGAGGTAATTTGCGCAGTGTGAAATGGGATTGCATGCAACGTCTCCAAGTGTGCTGAGACTGCATGCAGTGTGCAGCTGTTTCCTGAGGGTAGCATGTTTTTTTCCTAACCGGGTAGATGGTACAAATCTTCTAAGTCATATTGTTTATGCATTCTTTGTAAGTCAAATACATAAAACAAGAGGACAGGCAAACGTAAAGTATTAAGTTTTTCACAGTAACTGGCAAAGTAGCTCATTTTATTTTTATACCTGCTGTTTTTAAAACATTAGGGGGCGTATTTGGTTAGAATATTAAATTTTTTTGTCTTTTAAATAAAAAGCAACATTCCAAATTAGTAAAATCAAGCTTCTTTTTTTTAAAGAATTAATTAACTGCTACAAAACATTGCATCTTCTACTAGCCTAACCCCTAACTTTGTGTCTATTTCTTCAGTTTGAGATCATTTTAAAAGCACCTTTTAGGAAAGGCAGGTTAAAAAAATGATTTATTGTTTTAAAAAGAAACTTAACTTTAGTGTTTTTATATGTTTATAATATATTTTAAAATTAAATCTCAGTGTTTTACTGAGAAATAATTAGAGGTGATGCCAAGTATCTATAATTTGATTGTTGACCTTTCCTTTGAATGATTTCAGTATTTTACCTGCTTCTGCTTCTTCCTACTTGTGGCCAAAATCCTGACTGATGATGACTTAGTTTGCTTTGTTACTGTAGGTTTCTGAGGACAATAACATTTCAGTGGGATTAATGTGCGTTATGTTCTGACAAGGGGAGTCGAAAATGTCAATGTTCAGGGCCCTTACTTAAAGAATAGAAAACTGAAAGTAGCTCCTAGTAAAGTGATTTTAGGAAAAGTGTATAATTTCTGTATCTAATTTTGCCTTGGTCAGAGGAAGGTTATTCACTAAACACCTTAGACCTTAAACAGCTCCTAAAGTAAGAAATATATAAAGAGCACTGAGGAGAACTTTTGATGAGCCTAAGTGTGTCAATAAATAGTGGAATAAATGAGCTCCTTTAACAATCATACAACTGTTAATATAGGGATCAGATAAATTCATCATTCTTTACGGGGGGAAATAAAATGGTCAAAGCAGCCAGGCAGGTTAAAGGTGCACCTCTGAAATCTGGAATTATGGAGGAGAAATTGAAAATGAAAATAATAATTACAAAAAACAATTTATTAAAAAATAATCATGAATAAAAATTCGAGGAATGTACAAAAAATAATGCACAGAATAATTTAGGTGTGCTTTACAGACTCAAAGATGCTCTCAAACATAGAAATTCTAAAAGGATTAAAAATGGTTGCTGAAAAAAAATATAGGCTACAATAATAATAGTGTTGCACCGATACCGATACCAGTATCGGTCGGGGCCCAGATCCAGCACTATAAGGGTGGTATTGGTATTTCTGAGTACCAACAAATAGGGCACTGATACCATTTGAGAGCCAAAAGTTTATTCAACTAATGTCACCCGTTCCAAGTAGACAATAAAAAGTTCTACTGGATTCACTTTGTGTTATACTTTGTCCTGCTTCACAAAGGTAGGCAGCAGCTTGACAAAGCCATGATGGCAATATTTTACATCGAAGTATTATGCAGTTGTTCATATATATACACACACATCAATGTCAAACAGAGGTTATGGGTACACTGCAAAAAAATGTAATCCATCCATCCAACCATTATCTGCACTGGAAAAAATCAAAATCTAGATAAGTCATTTTTTCTTTAAATAAGTGCATTTGTTCTTGAATTGAGGAGGTAAAAGAGACATTTTGCCAATGGAACAAACAATTTAGATTTAAAATAAGAAAACACAATTACATTGTTTTATTTCAAGTGCATATTATCTAATTGTCTTATTTTAAGACTAAAAATACTCATTCCATTGGCAAACTATCTAATTTACCTACTTAAAGTAAGGATAAATGCACTTAATTTAAGAAATTCTTACTTATTTCTAGATCCCAATTGGGGTCGTGAGGGGTGCTGGTGCCTATCTCCAGCAGTCAATGGGCGAGAGGCGGGGTACACCCTGGACAGGTCGCCAGTCCATCGCAGAATTTAAATCTTAATAAGTAATTTTTTCTTAAAATAAGTGCAAATTTTGTTGGATTAAGGAGGTAAGTGAGACACTTTGCCAATGGAACAAGACAATTTACATTTAAAATAACGAAAAACAATTGCAATGTCTTATTTCAAGTGCATTTTATCTAATTATCTTATTTTAAGAGTAAAAATACTTATTCCATTGGCAAATCCTCTTACCCTACCTACTCAAATTAAGGGTAAATACACTTAATTTAAGTAATCTTTACTTATTTGCAGTGTATGGTATTGGTATTGGCCAATACTGCACAGCCAGGTATCGGGTATCGGTATCGGGTCCAAAAAATGGCATCAGCACAACTATTAATTAATACACACTGTAGAGAACAGAAATTACAACAATATACTCCCCATATACATAGAGGTAAGATGTAAATGAGGTCATTATGTATTTGCTGTGTTATACATGATGTCAGCAGCCATAAATTCTATTGTGTGCAGACCCCTCCTCTTTAGCTTTATATTGCAGCATGTATTTACTCTACTCACATTTAAGGCTGCTCTGAAAAGCAGATTGAAAGAGGCAACATGCTTCCAAGTCTGCTTCCTTGATTGCACCGTTCAATACCTCTGTGTTCTGTTCATTCCCAAGACCTGTACCAACACAAAACCATGCTTTTTTGTAGATTTGAGTTTTCTTTACCCTTATTTCTTCATTCTGTTGTTGTTTTTATGTATCAATCTGCTTTATCCAGCTTCCCAATATACCACAATACACCAAATACTTGGTGTTCATGCAGCAATCAGATGGATTGCCTCCTCAGCATGCAGTGGACTTCTACAAGGTCCTGCTAATGATCTTTTATTTTAAACTAAGGTCTCACGACTCACTGTCCAGCATGGTTTAGGTATTTCTCTTCCCACAAACACATGATTCAAATAAATGCACTCTAAATGCATCTGATGCAGGTGTGCTAGAGCAGAGAAACATCTAAAACATGCAGGACAGCTGTTCCTGAGGACCCAGTTTAAAAAACCACTAATATAATGATTGAGGTGTGTCAAACAATATATACGTCACAAGTAAATCAGCCTTTAAGGATTTCATGGGACAAAAATGGTTTTGTTGTTGCCTGAATTTAATGGCCAAAGGAGGTTTATAAATTTGCTGCCATTCCTGAACATGATCTTCATTGGTTGAAACCTAATTTGCTTTATATTGATGAATTTTGCTGGACCTTCTAGGCCAGGGTATCACGGCACTTGAAAGTCTTACTGTAAAGTTATTAAGTTATCAATTTATTTGGTGTACACTGCAAAAACGATCTATAAATAAGTAAAAATTTCTTAAATGAAGTGTATTTACCCTTAATTTGAGCAGGTAAATAAGATTATCTGCCAATGGAATGAGTTTTTTTTATTTTTAGAATAAGATTATTAGATAATATTCACTTGAAATAAGACAATGCAATTGTTTTTTCTTACTTTAAATGTTCTGACTTTTTCCAGTGGCAACGTGTCTCACTTACCTACTCAATTGAACATAAAATGCACTAATTCTAAGAAAAAAATACTTATTTAGATTTACATTTTTTGCAGTGTAAGTAATGCTACCATGTCTTTCTAGCCTCTTTGATGCAATCTTATTACGTCTCGACAAGGTTTCCTTGAGTATAACCATGATGAATGAGACAAATTTGTTTTCTTGCTCCCATTCCCTTTTTGAGAATCCACTCTGCTCCTGTAATTCAAACAGAATGATAGGAAAATTGCACCTTTTGTCGTTAACACTTCCACCTGAAATTATGCCAGTAGCTCAACTTCCCACTAAAGCCCTCAATATTTTTTAATATTAATAATAAAACATATTGGACATAACTGTGGATCTGTCTTCATGCTAATCCTTTGATGGTCTTTTCAGCTTGTCTTTTATAAGTTCAAATGAGTGGGTAAACTGTCAGCTGGCGGGTTGGTGTCTCTAAGCAAACTTTTGTTTTTCTTTTTATTATTATTTTTTTTTCTATACTTGTTGAGGCTAGCTTTAAACCTGAGAAGTTGTGATGACAGGAACAAGAAGTGAGTGAAGAGGAAGCAAAGCACTGGCAGGTTTCTCTCCTATTGGGAATGTTGACAGAAACTCTCCTGTCTTTGTTGAGCCTGGTGTAAATCTGTCCATGTTTGACTCTTACCCTGCTCTGGCATGATTGTGTGAAATGAGTGACCTCATCTTTAGTTACAATAAAAACTCTGCTCCAAAATGGCTCCCAGTAGGAGTGTGTCCCACATGCCGGCCACGAGACAAGCGAACTGGTGCTGAACCTTTCAGAAAGGCCCCAGACTCTGTTTCATGATTTATATTCTTGAGCTTATGCAGCTACAACAGATTAGTCACAGAGTTGAAAGGTCAGGATATTACAGCTGTGTATGACGACATGTGCAGACACATATGATATTGATTAAATCCTGTGAGTGTCGCTGGAAACATGTTTTCATTTCTTTTTGTTCTGTCATATGTTTTTTTCATACAATTCATGTCTGTGCCTCACAAGAATTTCTTAATCCATTTTTTTATGTGTTCCATTTTTCAGTAGTTCTCAGCTTTTGCCCGTCTTTATCCAACCTCAGCCTGCAGAGGTTTCACTGTATCCTCCAAAACTTCTCTTCCCACTTTATTTTTCACACCTTGTCACTTTAGAACAGAAATCCTCCATGCATTTTATAGTGATGTTATGTAACAGTAGAAAATTATGAATGAAGAGTATTTTGAGCACTTTAAATGCGCTGTGGCTATGCTTTGATCTAAAGCATCTTTTTGTAGCTCTGTTTGTTTGTAGTCATGCTGAGAGATAAACTCACATCTGAGGCCTTTTTTTTCAGGCTCCATCAGATGTTACCCCAGATTTCTCTTTATTGCAGAATACCCACCTATTCTTGTTTTTACTGCAACTTTTCACCTTTCATCCTATCTGCATTTTCTTTTCAACATACCGTAAAGTCAAAGAAGTGGCACAGTATCTCTGTCCAAACGTCCGCCCTAACCCCCTAAATCCCTTAATCACTATTAGAGGTGAGTATTGGCATGAGTGTTGCAATTCGATACATGTCGGGATACTTGGGTCACGATACTATATTATCACGATATTGCAGTATCACTATATATTGCCATATTTTCCCCAGCTATCAAAATCAAATGATGAGATAAAACAGCAAGTGCTGTATATTTTCATCAGAAAATATTGATATTATATTGGGCAGCCGAATATCACGATATATCGCCAAAACGATTATTTCCCACACGCCTAATCACTATATAGAGCAGGAACTATAATGGACTTTATTGTGAACTCAGTTAACTGACCGTTCAGACAGATGATCACTACTTTTACCTCCCCATTAGTCACGTAACTCCGCCTCCCTGCACGGTGCATGCGCCATCTTTGTTATTTACCACCGCCACAGCAAATCGCAAAGCTCTCACAATGCTCATCTAGTGACCATGGATGATCACTTTTCAAGGTGTTTTGTGCGAAATTTCGAATCCACTACTTTTTCCTCCACTAGACGATCAGACACAGACACTCATCTAAAATGGCGTAACCACTATATAGTGCCCTAGGTAGTGATTAGGGTCGACGTTCGGACGCAGCCACTGTCCTTTTGGATCTCTGCTTTCACACACCTGAATCAAATAGCTAAATTACATCCTCAAGGACTAAGTCTGAATTTGGAAAATAAGGCAGGACACCTAAGCAAAAGCAGAAATGTGTCATCATTCACCATGCATTGGGATCTCCCAAAGTTCCTGTCTAAGAACACTTAGGCTGTGTCCGAAAAATCCACCCTATAAACCCTACACTGGAAAAGAATCTAGTCTAGATAAGTCATTTTTTCTCAAAATAAGTGCATTTGTTCTTGGATTGGGGAGGTAAAAGAGACATTTTGCCAATGGAATAAGACAATTTACACTTAAAATAAGAAAACACAGTTGCATTGTCTTATTTCAAGTGCATATTATCTAATTATCTTATTTTAAGAGTAAAAATACTCATTCCATTTGCAAAGTATCTCATTTACCTACTCAAATTAAGGTTAGATACAAATAATTTAAGAAGTTTTTACTTATTTCTAGATTGTTTTTCCAGTGTAAATCCCTCAATCACTAAATAGAGCGGGGACTACTTATATAGTGTACTTTACAGTGAACTCAGTTAGCTGACCATTCAGACAAATAATTACTACTTTTTGCTCCACAATGGTCAATTAACTCCACCTCCACAGTGCCCGCGGCATCTTTGTTAGTAGTCATTGTTGTTGTGTAGCAACAGCCTTTGGCGACAGCTGGCTGTTGTGACAGCAAGTCCCATAATGCTTTTTGCAGAGAGCTCTCCGCACAAAGCATTCCGGGATATATCTGCTCGTCTAGTGACCATGGATGATCACTACTTTTCAAGGTGTATTGTGGGAAATTTGCAGTACACTACTTTTCATCCAGTAGACCTTCACACACTCATTTAAAAGGGCGTAACCACTATATAGTGCCCTATATAGTGATTAGGGTGGACATTCAGGCACAGCCCTTACCATGCAAATTATTCCCACAATTCTTTGCGTGACAAGAGGTATAGACTCAGCCCATCTTATGGACTTTAAAAATAATACTTCACTTCTTCCCATGTACTCTATCTGACACCCTCAATTCACCCCAACAATTTTATAATGGAGAGCTTTACATTTATGTAACTTGTGCTTTTTTTCTGAGGGCTGTTGTAACGGATTTGACTAGCATCATCCGTGTGTGTTTCTGTTGCATAATGACATCCATAAGGGTTAAAGCTGTCCGAAATGAGCATAGCAGTCTGAAGTTATTTTCCTAGTTACGGTAGTGATCTTACTGGTGAACTCATAAAAGGTGAACGGAATATAAGCTAGGAGCTACAATTTGCCCAATTCTGAATCAGCCAAGTTCTCCAGAGTCCTGCTAATGAAATGGTTATTTGACTGATGTGTGTTGAAGCAGAGACACATTTAAAAGGGGCCAGAATGAAGGAACCCAAAAGTGAACAAAAATGTTTGAATTTCGTCCAACTAGCGAGTTTCTCCTTAATGATCAAAGTTAAAACACAGAGATTACATAATCTCCCTTTATGATTCAAAACAACAATGATATAGGCCATGCACAACAAAAGGCTATTTGATCTGCATCTGACTTGGAATGAGTGCAGGAGGTTGGACGTCGATGCATTGCTCCAAATAGAGACTTTAGTGCGAGTGAACAGAATTGAAAAAAAAAAACTCCTGGATAGGTGTTGAAACATGGTTAAAAAACTGAGCAAAAGTCCAGTTGCCTTCCAATTTCAGCGTGTTTGTGGTTAAAACAGAGAGGTGATCAAGCATTAACTTAGGCCGCCCTATACCTGTGTTGCTGTTTAGATTATCTTTCGTTGGTCATTGACTGATTTACCACAAGAATAAACTGTTTATGTATTTATATTTTTTGGGTTTTTTTTTTCTTTTTGGCTAATTCAATGTTGCATGTGAGATTGTGAAGTACTCTCTGGTCAACTGTTGTTTGAAAATATTTTATGCTTTTAAATTTGACATTGATATTGATCAGTGCATCTTTGTGTTACTGTGGTGTGGTGGCTTCTCTGGTTAATTATATCCTTCTTGGCCAGTCATTTCTAGGTGAACTTTTCTTTATAACCTAACTCCACTAAAAAGTTCCTCACAGCTTTATCCCTGCTGTGTGTCTTGACCATCAAGAAGCTGTGGCTTGTTGATTGTTTTCTTTGACAAAACCACTGAGACCTTCACAAAATAGCTGTTTTTTCTACAGAGATTTTGTCTAACTACTAGTTTAATGACTTTAGATGGCAAGTGTCTTTTGTTTTGCAAGAAACAGTTTTTCTTTTGCAAGAAACTGTAGGATGCTCAGCTTCAGTAAAACCCATGTACAGTCTCATGCATTTAAAACATTTCTATTTTTTCACAGGTAAGTGCCTACCTGCACGTAAAGAACTGCAGCCTGGCTGCAGCCCCAGTGTATGAGAGTATAACTCTCCCCCGCCAAAAGAGCCGTTCTGCAACCTCTGACTCCCCTACTTTATGCCCATCCTCCTCATCCTTCTCCTCACAATCTTCCTCTGTGTCCGAACCACAAACGGCAAATGTCAGCTTTCACCCTTCAAGGGGGAGCAGTGGCAGCTCCATCTTTTGCAGCCTCAAAAGGATGGGGAAGAAGAGGAAAAGGAAGCGAGACGAGCGCAGACACACCATACAGAGAATTATGGGCGTGGATGAGCAAGTCAGCGGGCTGCACCAGGATGACTCTGAGACAGTCACATATGACACTCAAACATGGCCGCTGAAGGAAGGTCAGAGAAAGAAGAGTTTACAGAAGAACACAAATGTTGGAGATGCTGTGGCCTACATGAAAAATCCTCTGCTGAAAGACATTGATTCAGAGTGTTCAGGAGAACACAGCATTACTCCTTATGCTGTATCATCAGGACCAAGCACTTCTCCCTCAGAGGGTCCAGGGAGAAACCAGTGCAGAGTACTCAGTTTGGGCTCGGTGTTGAGCTTCGATCTGCCGAAGGACCTGACCCTCATCCCTGGCATTCAGGACATCATCACTATCGCCCCTCCGGAGTCTAAAACAGCAGGTGGGACAGATGCAGATCCTCTCTCTCAGCGAAACACCATTCTAAGCTCTTTCAAACAGACCCATGTCGTGTCGACCATCACAGGAAGCTCTGCTGAAATCGGCTCCTCTGAAACCCAGCAGTCAGCAAAGGATCTCCCTGATGAGAAGAATTTACAACCTTCCCTGGAAGACCCTGTGGTAACATATGATGACACGGCTAGAATAAATTTCAGTCAACATGAAAGTACAGAGGAGACGGATCAAATCTCCACTGACTTGAAATATAGTATAAATGAGATTAATAAGCCCTCAAAGCTGCGTATTTACACGAATGAACTCAATAACTGCACTTCAGTCTCTCATAAACATGAGTGTGTCAGTGTCCATACTCTAATTCGGGACCTGAACGGACACCAGTATCATAAATGCACCAGTTCCCAGTGTGAGCATGTAACCAGCCCCCACATGAAGTCAAACCAAGCTTCTCATGTGAGACTCAATCTAAAGTCTACAATGAGTGTCAGTGTTCGGCAGGACTCTGTAGATTCTGGCATCTCCACCTCCAGCAGTTTCAAGCTTAGCACCGACACTCCATGTCCAGATCAGCCGTTGCCCAAGGGAGTGGTGGGAAAGATTATTTCTCTTGAGGTGGGGGGTATAGGATCAGCTAAAACAAGAGA
Source organism: Cyprinodon variegatus (assembly GCF_000732505.1). NCBI lineage: Eukaryota > Metazoa > Chordata > Actinopteri > Cyprinodontiformes > Cyprinodontidae > Cyprinodon > Cyprinodon variegatus. Next base: position 274,623 of record NW_015150648.1, read on the forward strand.
AAACTCTGCAGCATCTTTAAGTCCGTCCTCGGACTCTGTAGAGTTAAACAAGGAGCCGCTCCACGTCGACCACCAGCAGTTTGAGGAGGAAGAAGAAGAACTGGAAGACATCTGGAACCAGAATACAAACTACAGGCAGAGCATCTGCTCAGACATCATGTACCAGCCCAACCAGGAGCCTCTCACAGACCAAAGCAAAGAAGGGATTTCCAGCTCCCCCTCTGCCACAAACCCACCTGTTCTCTACAGAAACCTGGTCACCGCCTCAGCACCAAACCTCCTCATAGCCGAGTTCAAACTCCCCCCAAACATCCAGAACTGTCCAGGTTATGAGGAGTGGCAACGTTCAAAAGATCACCTACCCCCTCTTGCCACAGGAGACAGGAGGTCCTGGGCAGCTTTTCCTAACAGGGAACCAGTCAGCAAGACTGCAGTGATGCTGAACGAGACAGCGTCTGACCCAGTGAAGCTTCCAGAAGTTGGCAACAATCCCAGATACGTTTATCAATACAGAGAGGAGGATGAGGGGGAGCAACAGGAGGAGGTGGATGAGCTGACCAGTTGTTTACAGGTAAGATTGCTGTTTAAACTATAGTAAAGGTGCCACCCTAAGGCTGTACAATGATTTTAGAAGACACTTGGTCCTCAGATGTTCAAATCTATATGTCTCTGCAAAAATAGTGATTTAAGTCAAATGTAATTAGATTTCCAGTTAAAGATCAATTTTTTGTGTGTGTATTTATCCTTTATTTAACCAGGTAATACCCATTGAGATTAAATATCTCTTTTGCAAGGGAGACCTGGCCAAGATAGGCATCAAAATTACATTGCATCATTACATACGTACAAAGACACACACATAAAAGCCAAATATGCACTTAAATCTTACAGCCATCTACGTTGGGTCATGTCAATCTGAACCGCAAGGGTCTGTTTTACCACAAAATTAAAGAATGTGGTAGATCATTACAAAAATTGTCCAGCTGTGTTTTTTAATTAATTAAATTACCAGCGTAACTCTGAGCTTTTTGTTATGATGCCAGTCACATCCATAAGGACAGCTGGTAAAGAAATGTTGAACGGCTTCTAATCAAATTACCCTTTTATTGCAGCAATTTATTCTTATTCTCTTCTGTAGAGAACAATATTAAATCTTATTTGTGCCAATTTAGTCAGAGGACAGAAAAAAAGCCTAAAGCCCACTGCTCTCATTAAGCTATAAACAAGAAAGAAAAAAAACAACAAATGGTCATTTTAGGCGTTTTATTAAATATATGAATCAGGAAATTGTCTATATACCAAACTGAACAATTTTTGTTCTCTACTTCAAAAAACACTTTGGAAATGGAAAATTTTAAATGGAAAAATTTCATTAAAAAGTCAATATCTAACATGGATGCATAAAAACCTCATTTTATATCAGGGTAAAATTCAGTTTAAAGTAACAGATTATAATTAAAAATGTCTCCGGACCTTAACTGGTTGATGATTTTCTTTATTCGGATTGCGCTGATTTTTTGTTGGAGATAATCCTGGTATTACATAGTCTGTGATGCCATCCACTGACTTTGAAAGAGAAACAAACCCACAGCAACACTTACCTTACACTGTGCTTAACAGTAAAGATGAGATTCCATTTAGATAGGGTCAAATGACTTTTCTTTACAGCCAGACGGTTCTGATCTTTGCTGCCATTCTCCATCAGGGTGTTATAAATAGGGAAAACATAAATAATGTTGTTTCCACCACTCCTGACTGTAAACAATTCTCTTCTTGAATAGAAACAGTCAACGAATCGACTATCAGTCCATATGGGTTTGAATGGAGCCTGTCAGCAAAGTCTTGAAGATCCAGTAAAGCTGCAAGAAGAGCCATTAGCCACAGGAGGGCGCTGTTTCATCCTTGTAAGACTGAAACCTTTTTTTTTTCAGAAATATTGCTTTTTGTTGGCTGATTTTAGTATGAATTAGTTTTTTTTTATCTCAATCTTCTGTAGAGTGGAAAACCAGATCTTCAGTCTATGGAAGGAACCCTGGAGAGGAAGAATAAACTGCAGCTGGGAGGAAAGAAAGTAAGGAATGCTTAGGCCTACACAGTCAGCAGATGTAAAGCCTTCAGTCAGCAGCATGTGGTCTTATCTTATTTTCCCAGGCTGCCTCCAGAGGCTGGAACTCTTACCATGCAGTCCTGTACAGACAAACCTTGTGCTTCTTCCAGGACAGAAAGGAGACGCTGCGCGTAAGCAGAAGGAATTAATCTGTAATATCTGTTGAGCAGTTAGAATATGGTGTCTAATCATGAGTTTGTGCTGCAGAGCTCTGCATGTGGACTACCACTGAACCTAATAGGAGCTGAGTGTTCCCCTGCCCCAGACTACACCAAAAAACCCAACTGCTTTCGACTACGGTAATTCACAACACTGTACAACATTTCAAAATCCGATGTATTGTTGCTAATTTGTCTTTGTCTCCTTCTATTATGGTCTTCAGGCTCCGTGATGGGTCTGAGTATCTGTTTAATACGGCCTCCCGCTTTATGATGAAGAAATGGATCATGAAAATACAAGCAAGCACAGGTAAATGTGATCATATTTTATTATAATGTATACTAATTTCAAGTGAGCAAATCAAAGCTCAGCAGTTTCTGTACTGAATAAATGTGCCACTGATGGGATCTATTTCTTCTGTCTTGTCAAAGGTCAAAGTGAGTTTGTGTCTTCCCCAACAAATGATCTTGGTGATCAAGGCCTGCCCCTCTCTTTGTAAGACAATAATCTAATTACTTATATCAAAACATTTACAGTTTGTACATATTTGTGCATATTTAAAGCAGACTGTTACCCATCCCTGTCTTTAGATCTCTGGATCAGGCCAGCGGTCAGTGCCCTCCCCAGCACAAGGCCACACACACATTCCCAAGATTGAGAAAACAAAGCAGTGATGAAACCAAAGAAATTGTCATCTTTGCTAGAGATCAGGGTCACATGCTCCAGACCCTAAGAGAGGATGAGAAGTCGAAGGTCTTATCATTGGATCCAGGCTGCTATGGTGAGAGAGAGAGGCTGTTTGCTTAACAGTATTTATGCATTCAGAGGGTATGAGCTCACCCTGTAGCCAAGTGATAAGAACAAATATCTACAGCTGGAATAAAATGTTGCAGGTATACAAGGCACCACTAGGTGGGGCTGAGGCATTATCTTATTCCACATTAAACTATTGTAGTGTCCCATAACAGCACAGAGGGCAGTTATATTTTCACAGCATATGTTTAATCTCTTCTTACTAAGCATTTCTTGTTTTCATTTGACCCTTTAGATGATGAAGAATGTGGCTTAACTCAGACAGTGACTCACAGACTTTCTGCAGAGACCAAATCTCCTTCCTCCTCTCACTCCCCTGCATCCAGCAGTCAGAACTGGCTCAGCAGCAAGCACCGCTCCCACTCATTTACATCAGGTTAGTTTGCAACACTTCACATCATATTTTCATCCTGATCCAGGTTAAAATTCATTACTTTATTTTTCTTTTAATGAAATTTCAGCAACTTATCAGAGGATTAACCCCATACTGCCGTCTCCTGGAGCAGAAGGAATGGATAAAGGATCCAACTACTGTGTGACTTTGGTTGTTGGAGGCAGTTCAATAGAAAATGCATCAGTAAGCAGAAGTCTGGAGCCTTCAGTTCTGCCTCTACCTTCATGGCAGCCAGACATGTATAAGGACTCCACTCTGAAAAGCTACTCCAGCCTCCCAAGACCTCGCAACAAATCTGTCTTCAAAAAGTTCTTTGGGAGAAAAGAGCCCTAATCATATGAAAGAAGATTTTGTATAGATAGTTTCTAGTGTGCAGTGCACATATAAAACAAAAATACACAACTACTGACCATATTTATGAGCAAAACACTTATCCTAGTTATATTTTTGATGTGTTTGACATAAATCAATTTGTAGCCTAAACAGTCCTTATAAATAAACAGTTTTATTACAGTCTCTCTTTTTTATTCTTTACTTTTAAAGGTCAGATAAGATTTACAAAATATTTGGTTTGCACTATGCAGTTGTGGTCAGAACTATATTTACATCATTATTGGTATTTACAGCTCCCTTTGCAACAAAGGTTGTGAGATTTTGAATACCTGGGATCTTTTGTCCTCCGTAATGTTTCATTTTTCCCACTGCTCTAAAAGAAAGCAGAAATCTTATTTAAGTCTGCCTAATGAGGTACAGGGGAGCTGTGAGGATAACTGCTCTACATCTCTATTCCACCAGGTGGCAGTCATTAAAAACCAAAGGCAAAACAAAGAAAGGCTAATCAAGTCTATATCCTGATATATGTTCACAAAACAAGATGGAGACCTCACAAATGGAAATTGCATATAATGAATTCATTACAAATATTTGATTAATGTTTTTTTTTTCTTTTAGTTTGGAGTGAACTGATTAAGCAGCTTTTAACTTCATTGGATATAGTGCTTTAAATCTATTGTTAATATTTGTCAAATCAATGCAGACCAAAAATGACACCAAAAAACAAACACTACCAACTGTCAGGCACTGGCGGAAGCATCATGTATGTTTTTTTCTCTTAATGGTACTGGTTTTTAGTAAAATATTAAACCATAAACTTTTTGTGTAATCATTATTTCAGTTAGTTGTTTGGTATCTGGCTTTTAAGCAAGTTTTAACGTTTCTTTGTAAGGTTGAGGTTGCAACTTTAGCTGGATGAGTCACAAAGCTGAAGCCTTGCCTGCATCTTCTTTCAAACCTCTCTGTTAATTTGATTTAGAAAAAGAACAAGTAGTGATAGTTATTTGTCTTCAGCATCTCTTCAACCCATAAGTATTCCTAACTGTTTTTACGGTGGTCTGTGGTGTTTCAGCAGGCTCCAGTTTGGTGTTTCATATGTTTGGTATTGAACATTATAACACATTTCTTTTAATCTGTAATTGGCAGCTTGAGCTTGACATGGAAATTCTATTAGGCCACTGATCTAAAGCCTCTGTAATGTTTGTAGAAAAACATGCATTTTGACCCTCTGTGCATCCAAGGAAATCTTCCATAAATTCATGCTTTTGCATCAGATTGTTGCACAAGTTTTAAAGTTAATTGGACGTTCATAGTTATGAGTTTATGTAAACCTCTGACTGTAACTTTATATGTTAATTAGATTTTTTTGGTCTGCAGCCTTCTGTATTTTCTTTTTCTGTGTGTTTTGGGATCAGCTGTTCTTCATGTTTTGACCAAGCATTAACGATATGTTGAGCTTCTCAGTCGCTTTGCATCATAACTGCTCCTCAACTATGAACTCACAGTTTGATACTGTATGATATTGCGTGAATTTGATACTTTTTTCACCTTATGTTGCAAAGAATAAACACATAATAAAACTTTAAAACAAGGGTTTGCTTTTGCTGTGATTAAATGACGATTTTATCAAACATTTGAAACTGAAGATTCAAGGCTGTGAAAGCAGACAATATCTGCATTTAAAGCCATCTTTTTGCATATTATCAACACCTGACCCCATTCAGTGATGTGATGTAATCATACATAAACAACACTTCATTTAAAGCTGAGGAACCAGACACTGTCTGTCGACATGGTTGCATAATGAATGTGATTCATAAAGTATTTGAAAACAATGCTAAGCATTGCAAAAGAGTCAGTCTGCCTTAAGTTATTGACAGCAGGAAAGAAAAGCGCTTTACAAAAGAGATGTCATGAAAACTAAAGAAAACTTGGTAACTGCTTTGGATGCGCAGGGTTGTTTGTACAGCTAAAGAGTGAGCAATGGGTATAATTTAAGTGTGTGAATTTTGTAAAAGCCCAAATCTTTAAAAGTTGTACTTTATTTGAGACTATGAAACCAAATTAGTGTCTTATATACAAAAAGGGGAAAAGGGTGTTTTTAAAGTCAAAGAAAAAGGCAAATCAAGGCAGTAGAACTTCCCTGTTAGAGATATTAGTTTCTGTGTTTTGCTTGCAGAGTGTAACGATTGAAAGAAGCAGAAATGTAAGAATATATTATATGAGGATTTGAAGTGATAGTGTGTGATAAAAAAAATAGATCAATTATATCCTGTCATCTTGCAAATCTGAGGTAGGATTTAAGAGCTGCACCTGGAAACACTTATCACATACTTCTGCAAAATAGCCCAATCACAGATGTATGGAAGGCTTCAGAATGCCTGCATGGTACTGCCAGTCAGTGAGGTAACAGAGCATCCTATAGTTAAAATGTGAAGCACACTCCATCAGCAATAAAAAAAAAAAAAAAACTCAATAACTTTACTATTATTTTTTCTCCTTTTTTGCTGTTATTCAAAAAAATTAAGTGAATTAATTTAATCATTTGGTGATAAGAAAAAAAAACATGGGCTAAAAAGTATATTATAAATACTACTTTCTTTTTAAACTCCAACTTTTCTGGAAGGGTTAAGATAATAATATTCTATAATATTCGATTAAATAAATAAAGCTGTATTCACACTATTAACATGTGTAGTAGAGATAAGAAAATAAGCTTTTATGTTGGATTTAACATTAGGAAACACTGAGGGACGTGATTTGGTTTTGAAAAGCTTCTGTTATCATAATTTTAGTCTTCTGTAATATTATTGGGTGCTTTTATGTAATCAACAGCACATGAAACGTTACACTGGAAAAACAATCTAGAAATAAGTAAAAATTTCTTAAATTAAATGTATTTACCCTCAATTTGAGCAGGTAAATGAGATAGTTTGCCAATGGAATGAGACTTTTTACTCTTAAATAAGATAATTAGATAATATGCACTTGAAATAAGACAATGCAATTGTGTTTTCTTATTTTAAGTGTAAATTATCTTGTTCCATTGGCAAAATGTCACTTTTACCTCCTGAATCCAAGAACAAATGCACTTACATTAAGAAAAAAAAATGACTTATCTAGATTTCAATTTTTTCCAGTGTAGTGTTAGCCCCCATGCTGGATAACTGTAAGTTCAGTGATGTATACAGAGAGTGTCACAAAGTGGACATGTAAATCTGGGCTAATCTAATGAGAAAATAGGTTCTGCTGTGTCAGCCACTGTTTGCTGAAGTTAGTGAATCCTCAGAGCCTCTGCATAACCGAAAAAAAAAAACATCTATCACCATTGTTCTTGGATCACTGCCACAAAATGTATTGAACTTTTTTAAAGCAAGAGCTGCTTCAGTGTTTTGAAGTCTATATTTATTTAAAACTTAGTGATACAAATGACTGCATTCACATATGGCACCTATTCCTTCGGTATGCACTGACTACCATACTAAAGACATTTCTGTGGGTTTTTCCCTCTCCGTCATGTTTGCAGTGACAGCCGTATCCTTTAAGGGCCCTGAGGGACGCAGCACCAGCCAGTCGATTGATCACCGTGTCCCAGATCTCTGTGTCCTCTCCACCCTCTGACCTCTGTACCATTTGCTGACAGCTCCTATTGCTGCCGTCACAGCTGTGTGGGGCTTCCCACGTGACATGTCTGCCGCTAAGGTGGGGTGAAGTCTGCTCTATCTCGCTCCTAAGTCATCCACAGGGGTCGCCAGTGTCTTTCAAAGAGACCAGGAGACCAGAAGGAACCATCAACATAATGTGATGGGAAAAAGATGCCCTTAGGCCCGACCCCTCCCCTGCTGCTGATCGGAAACGATGCTTAGGCCCCTGGAGAGATGCATGACGCTTAACACATGACAGATTCCCAAAGGGATGGGAAGGTCCTTGTTTACTTGAGCTATTTGAAGAAATACACAGTTAAGCAGCATAATTTTTGTTTATAAGGTAGATTTATATTTTATATAAAGAGAGGATTTGGGATCCTTACAAATTCTTGGAGCTTTCAACTGGCATCAAAAAGTTAAGCAGCGTCATTTAGCAGGCTTTGAAACCCAACGCCGCAGGCTGCAACCAGCCTTGGGGAGTCCATTAAAGGGATGTAATGGGAGGAGTGGGTTTAGGAACTATCTGTGCTGGGGAGCGTGGAAAAATGGTGGATCAAATGGCCTTTTTTCTACAACCACTTTAACTACCCACCTGTTAACATCTGCAGATATATTGCTGCCGTCCCTTGGTTTAAAACTTCACTATTTTTCTAATTGTAGTCTAGCTTTGGCAAAGTGGATAAATACATTTGCAGAGAATCTATATGTCATAGAGTATGGATAACCAATAGATAACATTTTAGATGATCTGAATAAATCCTGCATTAAAGCACTGAGAACTCTGACTCCAACACATACATCCTGTTCTGGATCCTTTTGTGTTAGCCTGTTTTTTTCCATTCAACTTGGCATATTTAGGATAATTGGATAACAGTGCTGTGTCATCAATGCAGTTTATGTGCTAAGTATATTCCAAAAATGTTAAAAGACAAACCACTGGACTTTGTTTCCAAGTTTGAAGACATTTTGCTTCCCATCCAGGAAGCTTTTTCAATTAAAATGTCAGAAATAGCGTTGAGTTTGAGGCTTTATACAGTAGCCTAATAAAGCCTTGTTTTTGCAAATTGAAACGGACAAACAGGTCAATCCCTTTGAAATGGGGGTTGTTTGGCTTCTTTTGATAGCCTGCAATACCCCATATATGTCTATGTCCCTGAAAGGGGGGTCGTTAAAGGGAATTGTTGGCCTGGCTAAATAGGCAGGGTCTTCTGTTTCCCTGTATAGCCCTTTTTTTAATGGTATAGTTTAGATGGTTAAAATGTGAACACAAAGCAGTGTTTAAGCTGTTGAAGTAAAAGAAAAACACATTTTGGAAATTTTCTTTTTGCTTGCATTTGATTTTTTTCTGGACTAATATTTGGATGAACAAAAACAGGCATCTGTATTTATATCACCCTACAAACCAAACAGTATAAAGGAAAACAATAAAACTCAAAGAAGTTACTTATTTTTCTTTCCTCATAAGATAAATTAAGACTTAGTTTTGATTTAAGAGTGAGGATCTATCTTTCCCTGCAGTGCCTTGCTGTCATATGAACAGTTGTACTCGGGGGCCTGGTAGAAATTGTGGGAATGCACAAACCAGCTTGACTCTGAGACTTAACCTTGATTTCAGGGAGTACTTCTAAAATCATGCCATGTGCCAAGTCCCTGCAATTAAATCATTTGCATTGCAGAAGAAAAGCAGTTTATTAAGGCTTCACATCTTAGTGTATGTCATATTTTTTTTCCAAAGAAAAAGTGTATGAATTGTATATGCTGCTTTTAGAGGGATAATGCAGGCTGTTGTGTAACAGTATGTCAGATTTATATCAGCTGTGTTTGGCCTTTTAGCCAAGGGCTTCCTGGACCATACATCATCCCCCACCCCCTCCTCCCTGTCTGCAGCTGTCAGTGTGCCTCCTGGGTTGGTACCGCAAAGAGCAATAACTGGAGAGAACTCTCTACATCTAAGCGCCCGCCCGCTCCCCCTATCAAACCTCAATCCCCTTCCCAGCCTCCCATCAAACAGCCAAATCCCCTTTGTCCCGAATTGTTGGTAAGCTCTTCGTATTTCTATAGAGTTGGGAGGATAAAGGGTTCAGGGACATCTGGCATGGAAATTTGGAGAAAATGTACCTATCTCTGTTATGATATGAACATAGATTAATATAAAGTTGATCGATTGCATGACCTTTCTACTCTTGCATTGGACACATCAAATGATTCATTCATTATGTCATAATGGAAAGTAAATGCCCTCTAATTCTGTTTTTTTACAAATATTTTTTGTCTGAATTGGATGCAGTATAATGTTTTTTTCTTTTGCAACAAAAAAACATTAATTTAAAAACAAAATGTGGTTTCTCAACTATAGCTATAGATCCAGTTCACAACAAAGGTATTCAACTTCTAGATTTTTTTCTTTCAAATCTCTAAGGAATAACTTATAAATATATTTAAAAGCCAATTTAAAAAGATATTAAGTAAAGAATGTTTAAAAACTCAAAATAAGATTTGCTTTTTAATCAATAACCTTACACTGCATTTTTTTTTTTTAGATATCTCAATTAAACAGTGTGTGTGTACTTGTTTGTGTTACCTATTCAGGACTGTTTTTTGGGTATATTTACTAACTTTCTGAGGACCATAAGGCCTTCTGGGGACCCAAGGCTGGTCCTAATGCAGTGGACCCCATTTTTAACCTTAGAGAGTTAGTTTAGAGGTATAGTGTGGATTAATTTTAGATAAGGGTTAGGAATATACTGATAATGGTTAAGGTAAATGGTTAGGTTTAGGCATAAATGCATTAACTGGATAGAAATACAACCTTGTGTGGGGTGTGTGTCACGAGGAACAGGTGCTGATTTGTCCTATAGATAGGACAAGGTAGCATAAGTGCAAATTAAAAAAATATATATATATTTTTTAAACACTATGTTAATTTTATCTGTGACTAACTAAATGAAAAATCTGTCTTGGTGATGTTTGAAACTGTCGATCACTTAATCTTATTTGAGCACCTGGAAAACTGGGTTGGGCTTTCTGGTTTCTGGTACAGCATTTAATTGGTTTAAATGCTGCCTGAAGGACAGACACTTTTTTGTGTTAAATTTGTCATATGTTTACATCACTTTTTTCCTCAAAATGTTTTTATCACTGCTGCTTACCTGCACTTAAAAAAAATAGTCTAGAGAGCTGTACTTCACCAAATGTCTTTTTGTTTACACTTGTGTGTACAAAATGACAAAATAAAATCTGTCAAAGACTAAGTCAATAGATAATTTTACATTAGATACCACAAAAATTTCATTTGGCATTCCACAAGGGTCCTTCTTAGGGCCCCTCCTATTGAAGATCTACATGCTGGCCCTGACTCAGATCAATAAACAGCAACATAAGTTAGCATAACTAAGCAGACAACATACAGTGATAAATTACATTGTCACCAGGTGATTATGAACCCATTCAAGCAATGGATAAATTCATAGTAGACATTAATGCATCGACTTGCCAAAATGTTCTTCATTTATATCAACACAAAAATGAAGTAATAGTTCCTTTAATTTGAATAGAGGAAGAGTGTGAAAACGATGACTTAGAGCTTTAGTCAATCCAATTAAAAATCTGGGTGTAATGATGGACTCAGACCTTAACCATCTGAGGCACATAAGGAAAGCAACAATGTCTTCACATATCTTTCTAAATAATGGATCAAAAAGCTGCAGTTGATCCAGAATGCTGCTGCCCACATCCTCACTAAAACTAAGACAGTGATGTAAATCACTTTGTCATCATGTAAATCACCCTTATCTCAGAGAATAGCTGACAAACATCATGATAAGTCAGTGGATTCAGCACCTACAGTGCTTTTGGGGACCGGCTGGAAGAAGGGCTGACAGGAAGAGAAATAGTTAGTTGCCCAAAAATGGACATGCAGTTCAGATCACTTGAGATGAGGATTATGACGCTAGATGAAACCAAGGATTAAGGAGGACAATAAGGTGATAACATTTTGTAATGGTTGCCGGAGATTATTAACTCAAAGCTTTCATTGATTTCAGGAAACAAAAGAGAAATTGATACATAACATTATCTTAAGTGACAATCAAACATTTTAAATTGGTTGGTGTTCAGTTTATTTTGGAACTATTTATTTCCTAATATAGATACATTTTCCATAACAAGATGACTTCCTATTTAAGGAAAACATTTGTTGGTTTCTTAATATTCAGTGACAGTAATAAATTAAAATTGTCACATACAATGAAAAGGACGGTAAATGAGGTTTAAAAACAAGTTATTAAACAAACATCTGCATATTTGAATCAACAAGTCTCCATTAAATGTATTAGACATAATCTACATGCCAAGTGATTGTTGGGGAATCATATACGGTAAAAAAAAAAGTCCTTTCTTAACATCAGATAACCATTTCAAAATTGCTAAAGAATAAACAGTATTTCAAACAAAGTGTTAGACTTAGTTTCAAAATTTTACTTGGATCTGACCTGAAACAAAATATGTATATGTAGAACAGCCCTTAATGATTTTCTGTGAAATATGGATCTTAAGATACATAAAATAAATAATTGCTTAGAAAGCATTGGCAAATTAAGACCTTTATTTTTTCTTTTCAACAAATATTTCCTGCTGGGCTAATAATTATGGAGGACTGAAATATGTTTTGATGTGAAATCTATTGTTTAAGTTTTGTACTTCTGGTAAATTCTTCAACACTTTCTTCTCTAACTCTGAACACATGCTGTTCAGGTGCTATGGATGAGCTGTCACATGCAGCAGATGACTCGTAAATATGCACATATAATGACAACATGAGCTGTATGAATGCTAATTACATTATAAAGCATCAGATGCATCCATATGTGCGTACATCATCCATTTGTTAGAATTGGCAAGGTCTTTGTCACTGTTATGTAACCCATCTGGTTCCCTGCTGCAGGGAGCCGCCGATCACCATCCATAGAGCCAGCTCTCGGCAGCAGCACCTCTCCTCCATCTCAGGCTGTTAGAAATCTGCACCTAAAACATTAATGTGATGTTGTACTTCCACGTTAGATGGAAAACAAAAAAAATGCAACTTTAAAGAACACTGTTGCCAGGTGATCCAGTGGTACGCCGGTCATATGAGGCAAGGGAGCAGATGCTTGCGCAGCGGCTCGTCTGACGCAGATTGCGGCTGGCAGTTCTTTCAGCAGCCTGCCTGACAGGTCACATCAGTTACACAAGCAGGCACTGCAAAACATGCCAAGAGAGCCTCTCATTTTTTTCACTTTGAAATGACCTGAAGGGATTTCAATGCTGTAGAAATAAACAAATAACTTAAAATGTTTACTAGAGGGTGTTGTTGTCTAGTTAGAGCTTGAAAAAAGCTGTCACTCGGAGCTCTCGCAGAATCAGTGTTCTACTTGTAGCGAGTCGATACCATCAACAGACTATAGGTCACAGAGAGTTGACCTTTTCTGCAGGTTTGACAACAAATTATCCTCCATTGCCTTAAACCCTCTACTTAGCTCTGCTACAAATCGTTTATCAAAGCTTTCTGACATTTAAAAAAATAAATCCTGAATTCATTGTTACTTTTATCCTACATTGTAATCCGATGAAACATGGAAACAAAATTCCAGGGACAACACAAAATCCCTGAAGCTTATTGTAGCAAAGAATGTGAAAACAAAAGCAAGGTTTATGATCAGGGTAAAAATCTTTGGATGTACAAAAACAGTCTCTACATTTTCTTTTAACAGAAAGATGCTGTTTGCAGAGAGAAAATGTGTATACAGAATTTCCAGATTGGGTCATTGTTCAGCTTTTTATTAGGACTTTACATAATATAGTAAAGTACTGAACTGCTGCAAAAAGTAATAAAAGTAATAAAGCATTATTCCATTTATTTAAATACCACTTAAAAAACACAGTGCAGGGTTAGATTAAGGATATCCTAATCTTACAATGCACATCATCCTGACTAAACCATTCCCATCACAGAGGCAGCATCATGATGGGAGCCCTTTTTTTTTTCTTTTTTGCTTGGACAGGGCAGTTTGTCTGCGGATGACAGAAATACAGAAAAGCAGCATAGTTTTCAGGTTTTTATTTGCAAAAAAAAGAAAAGAAATAGGCAT